>NC_134484.1:235093415-235250915 GCF_040206685.1 Ascaphus truei | reverse complement strand
AGGAGTTTAGAGGCAAAAGGCAGGAGGGAGACAGGTCGATAGTTAGAAAGACAGGTAGGGTCAAGCTTGCTGTTTTTGAGTAATGGTATGACTGTTGCATGTTTGAAGGAGGATGGAAGGTTCCAGAGCAGAGGGAGGAGTTAAAAATGTGTGTGAGCATAGGGATTATAGTAGGATGGCGCAGCGCAATGAGGAGTCACATTGTCATGGCAACACGGAACCACATACAGTTTCATACATTTTCAGCACTACGTATAAACAAATTATTTGGAGGCTAATGGAGAAATGAGCACACTGGCTGTCAAATCCGATTAAAATGTAACCTTTCTTGGTCTAAATCAGGGGAGCGCAAACTTTTTTCCCTGCACCCCCCTGCCTGTCCTGCACCCCCTGCCTGCAGTTCCCCTCTCTCTGCGCCCCCTCCCCCCCTCTTACCTCGGCTTCGGCATCATGACGTGCAACGTGACGTCACATGACCTCTCCGCGTTGCCATGGCGACGCGTCTAAGAAGCCGCCAGAGCCAAGATAAGTGAGGTTTACAGAGGCATTCGCCGCTTCCCCGGCACTTAATTTAAGTGCCTTCAGGATGCACGCTGGGCCTCTATAAACCCTGCACCCCCAAGTTTGAGCACCGCTGGTCTAAATAAAAGGAGCCAAACTATTTAAAATAATTACTGTTGCATGAATTAAGTAATTTATAAAACATGTAGAAGGGAGTGTGAACTGTGTAGATGTGACAAGGAGCTTAGCTATAATAGCTAAATTTAAATGCCCCACTATGTGGGGTATGGCAGTTAGCATCTCTTGACAAATATTTACCCCCTACTCTAGATACATTAGTGGATATGTGAAACCACATGCTCAATATAGCAGGGTAGAGACAATGCTCTGAGATAATTAGTACCCGGAGAGGGACAGTGGTTGTGGTTCTCCAACATTAACTCAAGTTAATGCTAAATTCACTGCTTTCTGTACTGACCCAAATTATTGTCAGCACTACATTAGAAAAATATGATTATTAAACATACTGCTCCACAGCAAGGGGAATACAATTATTCTCTTTTCTAGCTGCTAGTACTCATTTGCACGGAAGCCAAATAATAAGAGGTGTAGGTAAGAGGCGAGAAGTATTTTTTTTCTCTCTCCTTTTAATTGAATAATAGCTTTTCATGGGTCTTTAAGTAGAGCTTTAAACCTCTACAATGTTCATTTACCAGGCAGATTGCTCATTGTACGTCCTGGGAAGGGATAATGACCTACTGCAATAGAGCCAAGTAAGATATGAGTACAATCCCATTTTATGCATGTCAGTGTAATGCGTAATTGCTACACATAAATCTATGTGCTAAACAAGGTGTGCTGCGCCATAAAAATCTATTTATTTCAAGAAAGTGTATCTTAAAAAAATCTCCATTAAGGAGAAAACACTCAAATTAACATTTTACTTGTGTTTGGATAATATAGTGTATCTCAGGCTACATTACCCCTTTGTTGTAAGAAAAGTGCACAGTACTCTGACTCTTTAAGCCTATACACCCTCGACTATCATGTGATAATGGGGGGCTATACTGTATATCACGCTATAGGGAAATGCATCAAATCAATAAAATGTATTAAAGCAGCAACATTTAATGGTGGGTATCTTTGATACTTACCTGAACAAGGGAGTCCCTGGGAGATGATCTGTGGTGCCCCCATTTCCATGGATCCCCCAGTTACAGAACTGCAAGTAGATTTATCCACTGTTCAAGAATACTTAGGCCGAGCTCATGGTGGCGGCGTTGCTATGTACGTGCGCTTGCGTCCGTGCGCACTTCCGGGACTCTTACCTGATTGCCTATGGTAGTTCCTAAAGTGCCCGCGGCGCTGCGCGCGCCGACGCTGCTACATTTTGCCGCCACCACTGAATTTGAGATTTCGGGCTGCAGTCACGTGAGCTAGTTCAGCCAATGAGGGTGAATCAGTTCTGTGATGCGTCCATGACGCGTTTGCCACGCTCCAACCACGCCCCCCCAATCTCCTGCAGCTAGCGCACACATCACACCACAACCACGAGCTCGGCCTTACTCTGACGGACACAAAATGTCTGCGGCGTCAGATGCCGAAATTGGTTGAAGATGTAGTATTTTACTTTATCTTTTTAAAAACTGGTAATGAAGTGGCCAGTCTATGCCCTCGTGTCTCATACTGACACAAAAAACAAATATCTCAGGAGCAGAAGGGGGAGGTGGCTGTGGGGGGGGGAGTCCTCAGAGGTTCAAGGGATTATGGATCAGCTCCAGGGGAACCCTCTGTTTCATGCAAGTAAATAATAAATACAATTTTGGGGAGGGGGGAGGGGGTATTGTTGCTTTAAGCGCATTTCAAAGAGATCAGTCAGAGAGAAAAGCTTACAGACCCTCAGGCATTTTTGAGTCTTATGATGTAGGAAGATGAGGAGAATAATATAGTCCCAGGTTAGGATTTTTATATCCCTCATGTGTAGATCTATTGAAGGCTTAATACAGATGTAGTCAACATTATTGCATCCCGTGGCATGCTGCAGCGGGACAGACACAACATGCCAGTGGGAGACAAGGCCATTGTTTACAATCAGCTTTGCATGAGAAAGCAGCGGGACTATCGCGCCCTTTTCACCCGCAGGAGTGCGCCAAGGTTTGCAACAACATTGGCTACAGCTGTACATTGAACTTGTTTTCATTACTTTTTGAAAAGGCATCCGTCTAAATATCCACTGGACTTTCTTTAAAACCACACAACAACCTGTTTTCTAAGGTAAAACAACATGGCAGATAGAATTAAATGAAGCTTTCATTCCAGTCTGATGATGCCACTGCCCTCACTTGGGAGGGAGAGTGAATGAACTGCATGGATGAGAAAGGTAAGGTGTACTGGGATATAAAAGAGTGCTTATCTAATACAATTGTGTATGGCAGTACAGTATATTTTGAAATATACTTTTTATACTATACTAGTAAAATGTATATATGATGTGTTGAGCACAAGTGGAGTTTGGCTGGAATTGCAGCACTAAATCTTCTATTGCTCCTATTGCTACTGTACCTACTGTAGGACCAGAAAGTGCTAACTGATGAAAGTGGGACAAAGTCATTTAATACATTGGAGTCTATTCATCAGAGTCTCCCAGATGTAAAACTTTGGCAAAGAAACTGCACCACATTTATCAAAGAAACTTTTTCCATTGAAAAAAAACTAGATTTCTTTCTCTTGATAAATCTAGTGCAATAGTTTTGAAGGTGGGAGACTTTGAAAGATAACCCGCATTTTTGTTGAGATGTTCAGAAATGCATCTTTTGTGCAGTAACATGAAAAGTATTGTGGTGCATATGCACTCACTGAAAATCAGAGGGATAATATACTTTCTTTTAAAGCTGCAGTTCAAGCTGCTGTTTTTAAAATATGTATATTTTTTCCCCATTCAATATGTGCATCAATACAATCTGCACACTGACAAGTGATTAGCTAAGCTGCAGATCGATCCGTTCTGTAATCAATCGCCTTGCTCCGGGTTATTTAATTCAGCATTATGGGAAATGTAGTTCCTGAATATGATAGACTGGACAGTTACTAGATACAATTGGTGCACTACTACAAGTATTTTCTCATAGTACAGAACTGATTTATTTAAGAAAAAACACATGTAGGATATTGCTGGAACGGCTGCTTTAAGTAGAAACAAGTTAATTAACTGACCAATGTTATAATTCAACAATGAAAACTTTACTATAATATAACCCACAACCAAAATATTAGTCCCCCCGAAACAGACAAGGACATATTTAGTCAATAAGACCGGAATATAAAGTTGATCGCCCGAAAGTGCTGGTCAACTAAAAGCTAGGACTGGTACTTTTGAGAAATGACAGTAGATCAGATCATATGTAGGCCCATATTTACTAAGCATTGCTCTGCTTTAGGTCACCTTCCTGCGTCGGAAGACCCCTTAAAGCTCATTTACTTAAATGTGTTATGGCAAAGCACAGCTTGGTATATATGGTCCCTATTGTCATGTGATTATATAAGTTATTATCATAATCAGTTCCTTGATTTTAGGGGTATCACAAAGCCAGAGAGGGGTGCTTCCATGATATGAGAGGCTTGGACGAATCAGGAAGGAGCAGTGTCATGACGTCATGGCACAATTGACATGAAAAGTTCCCCTTCTTAGGCTGAGTCCCCGCTAGTGCTGAGCGGTCTGAGCGGGCGTCACTTGCCGCGGTTACTTACATATATAGATATATGTAAGTCCCTGCTCACGTGGTGCGTGCGCTTGTGTGCGGGCACACACGCTCAGCGCTTATGTAAACAAAAAAACCTGACTTTCTAGCGCGCTCAACTACCCGCAATGCCCCCCCACCCGCGCACGCGTAAATGCCAGGACACCCGGCGCTCATGCTTGGAGCGCTCTCCAAGCATGAGCGCGCTCAGCACCAGCGGGGACTCAGCCTTACAGAGAAGGAGGCATTTATCCTGAGGAGAGTGAAGACAGGGGACAGAGAGCAATAAACAGCCATAAAAAGGTGGCAACAGTCTACCGTTCTAAAATGATTAATGGACAACTGGCGAACACTAATGTTAAATTGGCTAGTGCTGTTGGAAACCTAGAAAGAATGTACAGCCTTGATTTTTAGGTTGACATCATACGACCAGGCACAAATTGAAACAGGCTTTCAGATTTATGTAACTGCTGAATACATAATTCCATACATTGAAGTTGTTATATTAAACCCTCACACTACTGTAGGTCGTGAAGGTCAGAAAATGTAGCTTCACCTAGGTATACAAAGCATAAACGAGGTGATTGGCGTACATTTTTCTATTATGTTATGGCTGAGATAGCCTCAGAGCCAAGATTTATTTTAAAGTGTGATGTTATCCGTCTTACAAAAAGATGTTTTGGAATTAGAATTCTTCCAAACCTGGGGCAACAAGTAATTTCATAGAAGGACCACAGAGAGATTGATTCCTATGAATGCATTATTGAATTAAGTAGATTGCATGCGTCTGTAGCCTCCATAAGCAACTGATGTGAGGATGTTATTTTTGTATATAGAGGTCAAATTGATTGATTTTAGGTTTTATTTGTGTGTGTTTTTTTAATGTTCTTAAAGCAGCAGTACAAGCTGCTGTATTTTCTTTTCTTTCCCCTATAATACATGCATCAATACAATCCACACAATGATAAGTAATTAGCTATGTTGCTGATCGATCCGTTCTCCTGTGATCGATCTGCAAAGATTTGGCTTGGGGGTTCACTGAATGACTGCAGAGTAATAACTCAGTATCTGTGACTTTGTAAATAGTTGCTATAGAAACAAAAAAGGCTTGTTACATTATAATACGTTAAAATGTCATTCAGAGTTCTTTAAAAACAAAAAAGTATGCTACATAGTACAGAACTGATTTATTAAAAGAAACACACATGTAGGATATTGCTTGGTCTGCAGCTTTAATATTACTATTAATAATATAATGTCGCAACATCCTATGTGTGAATGAGCAATTGTGGGATACACTTTTCATACTTGCATAGGAGAACATCAATATTTGTACGTCTAAAGTTACAAATAAAAATTATACCCAGTAATTCAAATAATTTAATTTACTTTAATTGGGGAAACACTAAATCTGGAATTTGTCATTTTAAATACAATTCGCTAAAAGCCTGGTAATTAGCATTTCCTTACACAAAATTACTACTCGCGAATGGTAAAAATTGCTGGTCCCATGCAGTGCCAGACTTACAGTATGCATAAACTGCTGTAAAAGCTACAGCCTAGGGCCTCACAATAGGAAAGACCTCAAAAATAGAAAAAAAATGCTCTTCAAGTTTTAAAATCAGATTGTAAATAAAAAGGATATGGGAAATAGAAAAATCTCTATAAAAATGGCTATTTTCGTTCAAGTATAACACAAAGGATCATGTGCATCGAAAGTGAGAAACTTCGTAGCTTATCATTTGAGGACATGATCAGTGACTTTGCTCTCCAAAAATCCCGAAAGAAAATGTTTTAATATTAAAATGAATGTCATGCAAACACTGTTTATTTTAGCTTTACTCCGTCATCTTTGTATATAACATCTTATATAGTATAACATCTGTGTATAGTATAATGAATGAATTACAGTTTCATGTTTATATCTTCAATGGTCCCTTCAGTCACAATAATAAATATATTTCTTATTTTTGGGGGCTTCTTAAACTTGACATAGGTTTGGGCCTCAGAAGGTGAAAGACGGGTCCTAGTTCCATGGTGTTGTCCTACATAACATACAGAACACCCACAAGCTCATATTGAACCCCCAAAATAGCCACAACATATATATATAAGCGTATAAGTGTCACAGAGGAGTGCTACTGAGCATGGTAATATACATTTAAAGCCAGAGACGAACATGAAACACAGACAGAGCTCAATGCACATCCAGCGAAACTTTATACACGGTACAGTGCCTAAATATACATGTATTGATATCTATTAAATAAAATGGTCTTTTAGTTTAACATTTTGGCCAAATTGTTGTAAGCCCCTGAGCCACTGCATACTCCTACATAGCATTTTACAAAGTAACCGGTGCCTTGAAAAATAAGTAAAAAGTCAACAAGTCTAAGGGACTTATTCATTAAAATGTGATAAAATCAGTACAACATTCACCATATAGTAGGGTGACCAGATGTCCCGCTTTTTTCCGAGATTGTGCTGTTTTTTGGCATTGTGTCCCGGTATCCCGCCAACTTTTAAAAAAGTGCCAAAACGTCACAGGTTTTTTTGCTTACCGTTGGTGCATGCCGGCATGAGCCGATCCAGCACATGCCCGATGGCTCTTGCCAGCTGCGCATGCGCGATCAGTGTGGGCCGTTTACAGATGCGCGGTCGACTCTGGACATAACAGGCAATCAACCAGACTCCACCTTTCTGATTAGGACTCTTAGAAAAAGCCTTATGTGAGAAACAGGAGAAAGATTTCGTAGCTCACAATTGGGCTGACACAGGAAAGCAGAGAAGCCTGTACACAGACACTGTCTTGAGCACAAAGGTGTGCTGAGATCAATACCCCCAGACCCCCAGAGACCTATATTTCCTGGACACGGAGGAACCAGGAACCTGCCAGAGACTGACATGGAGAGCCACCTGTTTAAGGTACTTCCTGAGACTTTGGGGTGATAGGCTGGTAATGGGAATCTCCCTCCAGTCCTGCAGATAGGGTCTGGGGAAGTAAGTTATCCCTTACAAAGGGATAGGGATTTGTTATTTTGTTGTTTCTGTATGTTTTGCCTGAATAAAGGAACAGGCTCAATAAAGCCAAGATATAATTTCACCCACATCGGTTCCCATTATATGCACCTCAGCACACATCTCTTACAGTCATCCTACTATATAGTGCTTTAATGGAAAACTGTTCGAACTTAGTAGTGATACAAATTTGGAGCTCCCACCGTATTCAAATAAAATTATTTATGCAAAGATATCACAATCATGTGTCTCATCTCTACCTAAATAACACTTTTTTGAACAATATGTAAATTGTCAGATACTCTTTAATGCATACCGTCTTTTTGAGAGCTTTTGCCCTTTACTGATTAAAAACGGAAATTAATAGGCCCTTAACTATTGTATTTAAAACACATTTTGAAAGTGTGTACATTTGCCGTTGGTCTTATAAATTATTAGAGTAGCAGGATTTACTGTTCCCATTGCTGCACAAAACCAAGTGCATTTCCCCAATATTTATTTGCATTTCGCGGCCCCATGAGCAATACTGAGGCCCCATAAAACCACGGAATGTGATTCCATTGGCTGCACTGCAGTGCACACAGTGTTCCCACGGTGGAATCTCGCACCTTGTCACGGTACTGAAGACTGAAAGTCTTACTACATCTGTACTTGAGGCCGGAACCCAGAAAATGGGAGGGTATTTTTCATCCTGTTTTTTCCACCCCAGTAATAATTTTATTAGTGTTATCTATACTCCCTCCTTGTCAGAGAATCAGTTAAGTAAGGGAACAAGACAAAAATAGATACAGTATATGGCAGAGGTAAGAGCTTTTAAACTCTAGGTTTTAAATTGTAGATGACAAAAATCTCCAGAATTATTTTAGATTTTGCTTCTCATTAAAAAATCTTTACAATGGTCTGTTTTTCTTTAAAAACAAACAACAACAAAAACAGTCACTGGCTTGAAGCTTTTGAACATATCACTATTATCTACACGGGACTTCCCATTTAATTACTTGAGTTATTGGGATAATTGAGGGGCTTGTATAAACAGAAGTCACATTTTATGGATGAATTGGTTAAGGTTGTTGCATGGTCCACTTATAAATACACATACAGTTTGAAGAGTTTTACTGGAATAATTAGACCCGTACTTCAAACCTATAAGTAACATTACTTTCATTTCATTTGTGCCTGTGTCAGCTCAAGTAGGTGCTACTTAAAAAGCCTCTCCAACATCGTTCAGGTAATTAATGTCATAATATTAATTGGCTAGGATCCTCCATCTAAATCATTAACATTTAACACTACATAAAACAGCAGTGTATATGATTAGACAATATTTTTTTCTTAGCCATGTAATCATTTACGAAGATCTTTTCAGGCATTGAGCTTTACCCTTATTTTTTTTTAACACATGTTGGTGATCAACCATATTATCAAGGTATCTTGAACACACCAGTGAGCCATTTATAAACATATTGTACCAGGCTTATTATCATTGAACAAAATGCCATAGGTTTCATTAAGAATGTTTACCTTGATTAATCTAGTGCAGTTTTTTTGTCCCCAGCTTTGCACCCGGGATACTTTACTAAATAACCCCTCAGAGAAAACTCACATGGCGAGATTTGATTGATCATTTATTATCCATGTTCTCACAAGTGATATTTTTATTTATTGATCATCTACAAATCATAGCCTGGATGTGACTTTATGATTGATTGAGCCAGTGATATAAATATGTTGAGATATACACTTCCATGTGCATATTTTTGGCCTCACTAAATAATTATATGTAAGGTTGCAAAATGTCATACAGTAGTTTTCACCTCTGTAGAAAAACACAAACAGCTTTCTGCCATGGGACGCCTTCTAGTGCTTGAAGACACCTTAAAGCCCATTGACTTGAATAGGCTGTAAAGTGTCTTCCAGCACCAAAAAGGGGCCTTATGGCAGAAGACTGCTTACTAAATATGGCCCTATGTGTGGACAGCATAAAGGTCTTGCTAAAATCACCCAAACTATTTTATTTTAAATAAAATATTACAGGTTACAACTTTAGAGAAGCCCACTACACTATATATCGCTGGCTCATGTCCACCTGTCCTACTTGAGTCTTACATACATTTTCGTAGCTGTAATTTAAAAACACAGATTTTAATCAAAATGTATTAACTGATTTCTGCATTATTGATGACATTGTGTGATTAGAGAGACAACAGAAGGATAGGGAGTGATCACAGGACCATACTAATTGAATAAAGTGATTATGTACATAAATAAGGTAATCAAATGATGGGTGCAAACTGTGAACTGAAAAGTGAATCAGAAAAGGTGAAGGGGAAACACAAATTGGATGTGCCCCCTAAAAGAATTCACTTAAATGCACACCACCAGGTATAAAAGTTAACTTTTAATAAATTTACTTAAAACATATTACCAAAGTAATGTGTAATGTGAATTAAAATTATATTAAATCAACGCTATCAGGCATCCGTGTCGTCAATTATAAAGTCATACTATCCCAGTTGACCACTTAATGTTGGTGGGATATAGAGGACAGAGGATGCTAAGAGTCAGGGTATTAACCCCTCTGGAGCAACGGTGAGACCAAGTAGTAGGAGTATATAAATGTTCACAAGTGGGTGGCCAACGGATTAAATATCCAGCTTCCTTGCTAAATTACCAGCACTGCGCACTACAATAGAGACTTAAGTGTGTTAGAGTGAGAGTGCTTAGAGAAAACACGGAGGTTAGGGAGTGATCACAAAACCACACCAATTGAAAAAGTAATAAGTGAATAATTATGGTAATCAAAAATGTGGGTGCAAACTGTGAACTGAAAAGTGAATCAGAGAAAGGGGGGGGAAGGAGAGCACAAAATGAATGTGCCTCCTAAAAGAATTCACTATACTGCACTCCTACATTGTATAAAATTTAACTTTTAATATATTTCCTTAAAACATATGTTACCAAAACGTTGTGTAATGTGAATTAAAAATAAATTAAATTAACAATACTGAGCATCCGTGTCCATGAGTATATGTTGGAATAATCCCAAGCAGTTTATTGTGGTTGAGATTGAAAGACAGAGGATGCTGATAGTAAGGGTATACACCCCTCTGAAGCACCTATGAGACCAAAATAAATGTATATAAATGTAAGCACTCAGTGAGTAATTATATAATAAGCATTCAGCAGACCTGCTTAAACATATAAACCACAAGGCACTTAGGATTGATAGTTAATGGTATGTTACCATCCCATAGTTTTGCTAGTGCAGCTGGTAATGTGGTAATGGAGAAAAAAAATTCTCAACATAATGAAGCTGGTACTCACAGCATTTTTACCAGTGAGTTACTCAGCAACAAGCTGAAAATAGACACGTCATATAAAGCAGGAAAGCTAACTCACTGACTGTTGGTAAATAACCAATATTAGGTCTACATAGATAGAGCCAGGAGACTACAAAACACTACATAAAAACAGCTCCAAGTAGGAGACTGACAACATTGCGCGTCCAACGCGCGTTTCCCTCCAGCAAAGGAGCTTCTTCAGGGACAAATTTACTGGGGGAAGGAGGACTGAGACCTTTTATACCCAAACAGTACCTTGATTGTGAAATTAATGATTGCCAGCTGTTGCACATGCGCAGTGTGTCAGTTCCAAATCTAAACCACATCAAACTCCACAAACGCTATATACATGGTCTAAAACAGTGAGAGTGCTTGAATGATAAAGCTGGCACATGTAGTGATAATATTAGTACATGCACTGCATCATAAAGCTACCAGACACAGCAGTACTAGGGTGAATTCACAGTGATGAACTGTGTGAACGCCTCACTTAGAGTGCAAGGAATGCAGGCACACTGACTATGAAATTAAATAAATAAACAAATAACTAACTACTGGGGTCTGCACAGTTAGAACAGGAGACTGGAATACCCTAATTGCACAATCAGTAGCTATCAGCTGTTGCACATTTGCACTGAGCTCACGCCCAAACTGACTCAATAAAGTGCTCAAATGCTAATAAATTGCAATATCAGGAGAATCCTTAGCATTCAGAAAAGGGGGGGAAGGAGAACACAAAATGGATGTGTCTCCTAAAAGAATTCACTATACTGCACTCCTACATTCCTTAAAATTTAACTTTAAATAAATTTACATAAAACATATGTTACCAAAACGCCGTGTATGGTGAATTAAAAATAAATTAAATTGACAATACCACGCATCCGTGTCAATGAATATACGTTGGAATGGTCTCAAACAACTAAATGTAGTTGAGACTGCAAGACAGAGGACGCTAATAGTCAGGGTATAAACCCCTCTGAGGCACCTATGTGACCAAGTGAGTATATATAGATATGGCCTACTCCGTGTGTGATTTTATAATAAAAATTCAGGAGTCCTGCTTTAACCTATAGACCACAGAGCACTTAGGGATAATAGTATATTACCATCTAGTAAATATAATAGTGCAGCTGATATTGTGGTAGTGAAGAGAGGGTGATTCACAGCATAGTGAAACTATTGTTCACAGCCTTTGAATCAGTGAATCATTGTGCAACACACTCCTCAATGATGTATCATATAGAGAGCAGGAAAGCTAGCACACAGAGTATTGGTGAAATATAGCCAGTAGTACGTCTACATAGATAGATCCAGGAGACTACAAAGCACTACATAAAAGCAGCTCCAAGTAGGAGACTGACAAAATTGCGCGTCCAACACGTGTTTCCCTCCAGCAAAGGAGTTTCCTCAGGGACAATTTGTCCCTGAGGAAGCTCCTTTGCTGGAGGGAAACACGTGTTGGACGCGCAATGTTGTCAGTCTCCTACTTGGAGCTGCTTTTATGTAGTGCTTTGTAGTCTCCTGGATCTATCTATGTAGACCTACTACTGGCTATATTTCACCAATACTCTGTGTGCTAGCTTTCCTGCTCTCTATATGATACATCATTGAGGAGTGTGTTGCACAATGATTCACTGATACAAAGGCTGTGAACAATAGTTTCACTATGCTGTGAATCACCCTCTCTTCACTACCACAATATCAGCTGCACTATTATATTTACTAGATGGTAATATACTATTATCCCTAAGTGCTCTGTGGTCTATAGGTTAAAGCAGGACTCCTGAATTTTTATTATAAAATCACACACTGAGTAGGCCATATCTATATATACTCACTTGGTCACATAGGTGCCTCAGAGGGGTTTATACCCTGACTATTAGCGTCCTCTGTCTTGCAGTCTCAACTACATTTAGTTGTTTGAGACCATTCCAACGTATATTCATTGACACGGATGCGTGGTATTGTCAATTTAATTTATTTTTAATTCACCATACATGGCGTTTTGGTAACATATGTTTTATGTAAATTTATTAAAAGTTAAATTTTAAGGAATGTAGGAGTGCAGTATAGTGAATTCTTTTAGGAGACACATCCATTTTGTGTTCTCCTTCCCCTACTTTTCTGAATGCTAAGGATTCTCCTGATATTGCAATTTATTAGCATTTGAGCACTTTATTGAGTCAGTTTGGGCGTGAGCTCAGTGCACATGTGCAACAACTGATAGCTACTGATTGTGCAATTAGGGTATTCCAGTCTCCTGGTTCTAACTGTGCAGACCCCAGTAGTTAGTTATTTGTTTATTTATTTAATTTCATAGTCAGTGTGCCTGCATTCCTTGCACTCTAAGTGAGGCGTTCACACAGTTCATCACTGTGAATTCACCCTAGTACTGCTGTGTCTGGCAGCTTTATGATGCAGTGCATGTACTAATATTATCACTACATGTGCCAGCTTTATCATTCAAGCACTCTCACTGTTTTAGACCATGTATATAGCGTTTGTGGAGTTTGATGTGGTTTAGATTTGGAACTGACACACTGCGCATGTGCAACAGCTGGCAATCATTAATTTCACAATCAAGGTACTGTTTGGGTATAAAAGGTCTCAGTCCTCCTTCCCCCAGTAAATTTGTCCCTGAAGAAGCTCCTTTGCTGGAGGGAAACGCGCGTTGGACGCGCAATGTTGTCAGTCTCCTACTTGGAGCTGTTTTTATGTAGTGTTTTGTAGTCTCCTGGTTCTATCTATGTAGACCTAATATTGGTTATTTACCAACAGTCAGTGAGTTAGTTTTCCTGCTTTATATGACGTGTCTATTTTCAGCTTGTTGCTGAGTAACTCACTGGTAAAAATGCTGTGAGTACCAGCTTCATTATGTTGTGAATTATTTTTCTCCATTACCACATTACCAGCTGCACTAGCAAAACTATGGGATGGTAACATACCATTAACTATCAATCCTAAGTGCCTTGTGATTCATATGTTTAAGCAGGTCTGCTGAATGCTTATTATATAATTACTCACTGAGTGCTTACATTTATATACATTTATTTTGGTCTCATAGGTGCTTCAGAGGGGTGTATACCCTTACTATCAGCATCCTCTGTCTTTCAATCTCAACCACAATAAACTGCTTGGGATTATTCCAACATATACTCATGGACACGGATGCTCAGTATTGTTAATTTAATTTATTTTTAATTCACATTACACGACGTTTTGGTAACATATGTTTTAAGGAAATATATTAAAAGTTAAATTTTATACAATGTAGGAGTGCAGTATAGTGAATTCTTTTAGGAGGCACATTCATTTTGTGCTCTCCTTCCCCCCCTTTCTCTGATTCACTTTTCAGTTCACAGTTTGCACCCACATTTTTGATTACCATAATTATTCACTTATTACTTTTTCAATTGGTGTGGTTTTGTGATCACTCCCTAACCTCCGTGTTTTCTCTAAGCACTCTCACTCTAACACACTTAAGTCTCTATTGTAGTGCGCAGTGCTGGTAATTTAGCAAGGAAGCTGGATATTTAATCCGTTGGCCACCCACTTGTGAACATTTATATACTCCTACTACTTGGTCTCACCGTTGCTCCAGAGGGGTTAATACCCTGACTCTTAGCATCCTCTGTCCTCTATATCCCACCAACATTAAGTGGTCAACTGGGATAGTATGACTTATAATTGACGACACGGATGCCTGATAGCGTTGATTTAATATAATTTTAATTCACATTACACATTACTTTGGTAATATGTTTTAAGTAAATTTATTAAAAGTTAACTTTTATACCTGGCGGTGTGCCTTTAAGTGAATTCTTTTAGGGGGCACATCCAATTTGTGTTTCCCCTTCACCTTTTCTGATTCATTGTGTGATTATATGTTGGTTAAGTTAGAGTTTTTAAAGTACAACCCCACTATCCAAGGATTTCAAAAGAGCAATTCCCTTTATTCTTAAGAAAATGCTTTATTTACCCTCCGACAAGGTATTCCGCATAGATCCCTTCTTCGAAACTTTCTGGTACCTTTCTAACGTGGAGGAAAATCCACGATGCCTGACGTAGAACCATACTTGCAAACTCACCCAAAGGAGACTTGTTTATAATTCACTGAAAAAGTAATAATTTATTTACTCTTGCCCTAAAAATATCAATGAAAGAGCCAAAGCTCAGTGAAAAATGATTGTCATATGTTGGCTAGTATGAATAGAACAATATGGAAATGTCAAGTGAAGCTGATTCCAGTCTGTTGATGTAATTGCCCTCACTTGGGAGGGATAGCCAATAAACAGATAAGGTGAAGCAACAGGGAACTCTGGGAGAACAAATAGATGCCATATTGTCTTCTTGATGCAGTGGTAATCCTTTAGGATAAAATTGTTTATAAATCACAAGAGTTGTATATTTTTCTTTTACTAATGTGAAGTGCCATGTACACTAATGGCGCTATATAAATAAAGACATACATGATCTAGGGTAGTACAGTATTTATAATTGGCCACTCTTTCATATGGTGTGTTCAGCTGAAAGTTGATTTTAGGCATGATGAATATGAAAAAGGAGACCACCTCACGTAAGTCCTATGGAGGTCTTTTTTGAAATAAAAAAATGAAGCTGACCCTGTCTAACCCTGAACTCGAACAAAAACTTTACAATATACACAATGACATTTGGGCCACGAGGTTGGAATGCATAGTCTAATCTCAATAGTTCTGTGCATTCTAACAGGGCTGAAACGGGCAAAAGTCTGCCCATTTTATTCTGCATATTTTTGGAATTAGTGATTCTATAAAAAAGTTTTTTTTTTTCTTTTACATAGGCCTTGGGTTTTTTTTTGGAACTCATAGTAAGTAGTTTTCTTTATCACAAAGTTATGAAACGAAAATGTCGCTCTTGCTTTCCGCCTTGTTCATCAGCAGCATGAGTAAAACCATACCCCATGTCATTGAGGACCAATCCGCAATTTCTCTATGTCTGAGATGTTTCTTCCCCACAACTAATATACAAGACGTTAGCAAATAAAGTTCAACAGGAAGTGCCCATAACAGCCCTGCTATGCTCGACATAACTGGGACTGCTGTTTTATATCAATGTCACTGAGTCAACAAAGCAATAATCATACAATCAACAGTTCTGCACTTTTTCAGTATATTCCTTTGATATATTATTTTTTAACTGGAGTCCTTTTTCTGTCTAGTTTGCATTAGAGTAATCCATCACATATCTAGCTAACGTGCAATTTTTCCGTCTGAAGAGATAGATTCTGCATCCTATTCTTTGGGACCAAACTTCGCCATTTGCTCCGCGGCTTTGATTTCTTAAGAACCTTTCTCTTTGATGTCATTCATTTATTGTATGAAACGTTTGTTTGTTTCTTTGCATTGCTATTCTTGCAGAGACGGCATTCTGTCTGGGATTGACTGAAACGAAATGCCTAAATCTGCCCTTTACTTCTTGCCCCGCACATAAAGATCTGTGCTAGTATCACAAAGCCGCACACATTCTCACTTACCATTTATTATGTTTAAAGACACACAAAAAAAACTATACAGGCAGTCCTCGTTTTACAACTCTTCGCTTTACAACGAATGGCTTATCCAACGCTATGCAATGCATACCTATATTCATTTTTACAACGCCAAAATGGCTTATCCAACGCTCTTACGACGCTTTGCAACGTTGTGTATGTGTGTATATATATACACATAAACAACGTTGCAAAGCGTCATAAGAGCGTATTTATATATAATATTATACTATACAATATTATATTATACTATATAATATATTATTTATTATGTTATATTATATATATAATACAGTATATACACTATATAATTTATGTGTGTGCTGCATATCTTATTGCCTGCATAAAATATTTGGTGTATTTTAGTGTTAAAAATGCCTTCAGGAACGGAACCTTTCATTTAAACAGTGTTCCTATGGGAAAACGTGTTTCGCTTTACAACGTTTCGCTATCCAACGCCATTTTGAGTAACGCATTGTGTCGGATAACCGAGGACTGCCTGTAGTGTTGATGGTTGTATTCACATTTAATTACATGTATCCTTAACACCTACAAACCAGAATCTTAATGAATACTTTAATCCATATCAAACTACAGTACCAATATCCCACCGTTTCTTTATTTTATCTGCTGTGAACATACTGTACTGAAGTTCATTTTTCTTGAGGACATCTGAGAAACCGTAACAGACTCAGCAGATATCCCCGTTTGATTCTGAGGATTTTACATTTCCGCCCATTACCAATCAGTGGTTTAACTTATTGATTTTGGGAAATACAGTAGCAGTATGTTGCTTCTTGTGTATGCTCTGCTGCTAATGTTGTGGCAGTGTATGTGACAGAACAGTGGGAGGATATATATTTTTGGATTCTTGACCAAAAGCATTGTTGTCAGAAGGTTTTTGTGTTCTTGAATTAAGACAATTTTAGCAAAAGGGTCTTGAATGAGAAACTATCAATTATTCTGATCACGATTCTCTTTGTATACCCTTTGCAGGTGCAAGGGTGCGTGGCACTTTAGTCAAACCTTCAGCCACCCCCCATCCCCCCCAAAAAAATAATTCTGAAATCTTTTGTATGCCGTTTGGACTTGCCCGAAACAATCCTCTCTCTCCCCGACTCTCCATTCTCTCCAAATCTCACCCCTCTCTCTCCTGCACTCCTCCCCTTCTCTCCGCTCCCCCCATCCACCCCTCTCTCTCTGTCCACTCCCCATTTCTCTCACCCCAACTCCTCCCCCTTCTCCCACCCCCTTTCTCTCATCCAACACCACCCCTCTCTCTCTCACCCACCCCTTTCTCTCACTCCAACCACCCACCCCTCCCCCATCCCTACCCAAAAATTTGCCCGGGAGCCCGCACATGTCTAGCTACGCTACTGAGGTGGATCCCGGGGCTGAAATTAATAGCTATATAAAATAAATGCCACACGATGGCTTGTTAGAGGTGCGCAGGGAAAGTGACTGTTTCTGTAATGTCTCACTGCGCAACTTTTACTGACTGATGCAGCCTTGTAGGATTCACACAGCGGGAGTCCCATTCAGAAGCAGGTACCCCCGATGTGTTCATCCTGATCAGCCATTACTACCTGCCAAGCACTGAGTCACGAATGCTCGACTTTCGGTCCACGTTCCACTAGCACATATATTGCGGCAGGTTAGAGATACAAGATGTTGTATCTATATTATAGACATTTATGTGCTTTATTGCAGACACAATTAATTCTGAACATGGGCTTTGAACTATAAACTGCCCATTCACTCCATTTGTTCATTTTAATTTGTTTACACCAAAGATTTATATTACATGTGTATCGTGGAAATATAAAAACAGCCAGAAAACAGAAATTTTGCATGTGCGTATGTCTACTTGTGCGTTTGGTTTAATTAAGCCTTGAGACCGGACGTGATGCGTATAAAAAATGGAAGTGACGTCACCGAACGGAATGCAGCCACAAGGCTAAGGCCTCAGGCATGGTCAGCGCTTATGCGCTGACTCGTGCTGAGGCGCGCTTACGCTCGGCACTGAGCCCCTGCAGCTGCAATGATAGCGGCTTTAGCAGGGGCATAGCAAAATTTTACATTTTCGCGCTTGCTGGAGCGCCAATGAGGGCGAACCAGCTCCGTGACGTCACTGGACCGCCCCCCGACATGCCCCCGGGACGGCGCGCGGTCTAAGACCAGGGAAAGCACCCGCTTTTCCTCAGCCTCAGCGCGCCTCCGCCCGGCATCACTTACCATGGACGCGGCCATAGAGACGCCACAGAGACTGTGCTCAGGGCTCCTTCTCACAGACGGTCTGAGTAGACTCTTCATTGCATACGATCAGCTGTTTATCTTACAGTATGTTATTCTGTTATGGCATTACATACTTGTGGAAATGTAAACCTTGTGTTTCCTTATTGTCTTTTACGATCCTTTTGTGCTTAATTTACATAATACTGTATATATAATCTACTATATATTTTGGAAAGTTGTTTGTCTATTTGCTATGCATTTCGACACCTCTTAAGATATTGTTACCACATTTTGCATGATGGTTCCTGAGAGGAGCAGGTTTTTGATTTATGTTTAGATACAATTTAAAACCAGAGACAGAACATGAAACACAGACAGAGCTCTGTGCACATCAATATGAGCTTGCAGGTGTCCTGTATGTTTAGATACAATTCACAAATGACGTGATCCTATCACACAACCCTCAATCTGCCACTTAATCTTGGTCACTCTGAAAATCCAATTTGCAACATTAGCAAAAATACAGAAGCGGCTAAAGTTCTTCAAGAGTGGGAGATCATTTTTTTGGACGAGAGTGTCCCACAAACTCCTCAGAGGCAGTGCAACTATTATGTGTGGAGTTGTTGTTGTAGCGGAAGATTTCACATTAAGAAACTTAAAATGTAATATTTTATATTATAGGCTAAACTTCCTAAAGCAGTAAAATTCAGGGCATTATTGAAAACCCTGCTCTCTGATTGGTTAAAATTCCAGGCATTATCCAATCAGTAATGCCCGGAATTTAAGCAGCAGAATGTGTAGTTTTCAATGTGTTTATTTCCAGCCAATCAGCTTTCAGAACAGCTGAGACAGCAGATTGGTTAGATTGAAGTAACAGCTCTGAGATATGGCAGGGGATTGGTCAAAAAGTATCAGCTTTGACTCCTCCCCCTCCGAGCTGACTGAGATTTTCTGAGCAGATTCAGTTGAATGAGGGGGGGGGGGGGGCGCGGGTAGAGGTGCTGTGTGTGTGTCAGTGTCAGCAGCAGTGTTTATGGGTGTAGCATGTGTGTATAGAAGCAGTTTGTGTGTGTGTGTGTGTGTGTGTGTGTGTGTGTTAGTGTCAGCAGCAGTGTTTATGGGTGTAGCATGTGTGTATAGAAGCAGTTTGTGTGTGTGTGTGTGTGTGTGTGTGTCAGTGTCAGCAGCAGTGTTTATGGGTGTAGCATGTGTGTATAGAAGCAGTTTGTGTGTGTGTGTGTGTGTGTGTGTGTGTGTGTGTGTGTGTGTTAGTGTCAGCAGCAGTGTTTATGGGTGTAGCATGTGTGTATAGAAGCAGTGTGTGTGTGTGTGTGTGTGTGTGTGTGTGTGTGTGTGTGTGTGTGTGTGTGTGTGTGTGTGTCAGTGTCAGCAGCAGTGTTTATGGGTGTAGCATGTGTGTATAGAAGCAGTTTGTGTGTGTGTGTGTGTGTGTGTGTCAGTAGCAGTGTTTATGGGTGTAGCATGTGTGTATAGAAGCAGTTTGTGTGTGTGTGTGTGTGTCAGTGTCAGCAGCAGTGTTTATGGGTGTAGCATGTGTGTATAGAAGCAGTTTGTGTGTGTGTGTGTGTGTGTGTGTGTGTGTGTGTGTGTGTGTGTGTGTGTGTGTGTGTGTGTGTGTGTGTCAGCAGCAGTGTTTATGGGTGTAGCATGTGTGTATAGAAGCAGTTTGTGTGTGTGTGTGTGTGTGTGTGTGTGTGTGTGTGTGTGTGTGTGTGTGTGTGTGTGTGTGTTAGTGTCAGCAGCAGTGGTTATGGGTGTAGCATGTGTGTATAGAAGCAGTTTGTGTGTGTGTGTGTGTGTGTGTAGAGGTGCTGTGTTGTGTGTAGAGGTGCTGTGTATAGAGGTGCAGTGTGTGTGTGTGTATGTTGTGTATGTAGAGGTGTTGTGTTGTGTATAGAGGTGCAGTGTTGTGTGGGGTGTGTGTAGAGATGCAGTGTTGTGCTGTGTTGTGTGTAGAGGTGGGGGGGGGAGTGCAAAGTTTAGTAAGTGGCTGCATTTTTTATTGTGGCTGCAGTGTGTGTGTGTGTGTGTGTGTGTTGTGTTGTGCTGTATGTGTAGCAGCAGTTTGTGTGTGTGTAGAGCTGATGTGTGTATAGAGCTCCAGTGTGTGTGTGTGTGTGTGTGTGTCAGTGTCAGCAGCAGTCTTTATGGGTGTAGCATGTGTGTGTAGCAGCAGTTTGTGTGTGTGTGTGTGTGTGAGTGTGTGTATATGTGCTGTGTTGTATGTAGAGGTGCAGTGTATAGAGGTGCAGTGTTGTGTGTGTGTGTGTGTATGTATGTTGTGTGTGTTTATGTTGTGTGTAGAGATGCTGTGTTGTGTGTAGAGGTGCTGTGTATAGCGGTGCAGTGTTGTGTGTGTATGTTGTGTGTGTATGTTGGGTGTGTGTAGAGGTGGGGGGGAGTGCAAAGTTTAGTAAGTGGCTGCATTTGTTATTGTGGCTGCAGTGTGTGTGTGTGTGTTGTGTTGTGTTGTGTTGTGCTGTTGTATGTGTAGCAGCAGTTTGTGTGTGTATAGAGCTCCAGTGTGTGTGTGTGTGTGTGTCAGTGTCAGTAGCAGTGTTTATGGGTGTAGCATGTGTGTGTAGCAGCAGAGTTTGTGTGTGTAGAGCTGCTTTGTTGTTTGTGTGTGTGTAGAGCTGCTGTGTTGTGTGTGTGTGTGTGTGTGTAGAGCTGCTGTGTTGTGTGTGTGTGTATGTAGAGCTGCCGTGTTGTGTGTGTAGATGTGCTGTATTGTGTGTGTAGAGGAGCTGCTGTGTTGTGTGTCTAGAGCTCCAGTGTGTGTGTGTGTGTGTGTGTGTGTGTGTGTGTGTGTGTGTGTGTAGAGGTGCTGTTTTGTGTGTGGTGTGTGTGTGTGTGTGTGTGTGTGTGTGTGTGTGTGTGTGTGTGTACACAGAGGGGCGGCAGTCTGTGATTTAGATATCTGCAGTGTAAGCGTATATAGAGGTGGTTTCATGTATTTATCTTTTTAGTTTAATAAAAAATCTATTTAACTATACAAAAGTGTCTATTATTTATGAAAAAGTCTAAATTTAGCCTATAATAGTAATAATCCCCTCAGAACAGGGCATTACCGGCCAATAATGCCCTGGCTGGGTTAAAGTCCCTCGGCTTCGCCTCGGGCCTTCAACTCTTCCAGCCAGGGCATTATTGGCCAGTAATGCCCTGTTGTTCGGGGATTATTACTTAATTATTTATAAATCTCACTATGTTCTGGTTTCTTAGAATTCCAGAGCAACTCTGGGTATTCTTAGCTAGTATGTGTGTGTTTGTGTGTATGTGTGTGTGTGTATACAGTCATGTAAAAAAGAAAGTACACCCTCTTTAAATTCTATGGTTTTACATATCAGGACATAATAACAATCATCTGTTCCTTAGCAGGTCTTAAAATTAGGTAAATGCAACCTCAGATGAACAACAACACATGACTTATTATACCGTGTCACACACAGTCACACACACTCACAGTCACACACTCAGTCACACACTCAGTCACACACACACACTCACTCGCACACAGACACTCACTCACTCAGTCCCACACACGCACACACACACTCACTCAGTCACACACACTCACACACTCACACACAGTCACAGTCACTCTGTCACAGTCACTCAGTCACACACTCACAAGAAACAGAGCCGCTCGCGGGAGAGCGGGTGAGGAAGCGCTCCAAATCCCGCTAGACTAAGCGGAACCGGTGCCGGGAGTCCCGCTCCAGGTCCCGATCACCGTGTACAGCAGGGACATCAGAGAGCCGCGGGGGACATCGGAGAGCCGAGGGGACATCGGAGAGCCGCGGGGGACATCGGAGAGACACAGGGGACATCAGAGAGCCGCAGGGGACATCGGAGAGCCAGGGTGGACATCGGAGGGATGTGGGGGGGGCATCGGAGGCATGTGGGAGCATCAGAGGGGCATGTGGGGCATGAGAGACATATAGGAGGGGCATGGGAGTGGGCATGGGAGAGGCATGTGGGTGACATCGGTGGCATGTGGGAGACATCGGGGGCATGTGGGAGCATCGGAGGGTCATGTGGGGCATGAGAGACACATACGAGGGGCATGGGAGAGGCATGTGGGGTAAGATTGAAAAGGAAGGCCGCTTCCATGCGAGCTCATATAGAGCCTAGATGCGCGCCCAAAAAAAATTAAACATTGTCAGCCTGCCAAGTCGCGTCACACCAATCAAATAGGAGGAATTTTTTTGGTTTTCAGCGCGAGCAGGGGAAATTAAACAGAACCACGTGAGCTGCTTGGGCCAATCGCCAGCGAGCAAAATCCAGTCGCCCCTAGCGACCAGGCTTGTCGAACACTGTGTATATATATACAGGCATACCCCGCTTTAAGTACACTCACTTTAAGTACACTCGCGAGTAAGTACATATCTCCCAATAGGCAAACGGCAGCTCACGCATGCGCCTGTCATCACGTCCTGAACAGCAATACCGGCTCCCTACCTGTACCGAAGCTGTGCGCAAGCGGGGAGACTGTAGAGCCTGTTACACATCAGTTATTTACATCAGTTAAGCACATATATGACGATTGCAGTACAGTACATGCATTGATAAGTGGGAAAAGGTAGTGCTTCACTTTAAGTACATTTTCGCTTTACATACATGCTCCGGTCCCATTGCGTACGTTAATGTGGGGTATGCCTGTATGTGGGAAAAAGTGAAGGCTACATTGCTTTACATCTTTTAACCTATTTATGCAATAAATAAATTATACAGTATGATATTTTTGTTTTATTTACAATTGTATGATCCTTTCATTAGTGTTTTTGTTTTCTTAAACTGATTGTCAGTGGCATGCTGCAAGCTGATTGCTCCATTAAATTCATAGGATGTGAGATATTGCTGTAAGCCAGAAGAGATTCGAAAATGATCACTTCCGCTTCTGGATAGGAATTATTACCTCTTGCATTGCAGGTTCACCTAGCTCAGCAGGGGGTTAAATAAATAGGATGGTTGAAGGAGCAATAGCTGTGACAACGGTGCCAATTACAGATCTTGAAGTGCCACGTCCATATTCTTAATATCATTAGTTAGAATAATGACCTGACGTCTCCTAGCACAGTATCTGGCTATGGAGTATTTCATAGCAGCTAATTATTAACGTGCTAATAAGTGCACATTATAAATAGGGTGATGCACATACGCCCATTGTAAAAATGCCAGAGAACACCATGCTTAATTGCTTGCTGGCCATTTCAGAGGAAACACTCTGTATAATTGATCTTCATTAGTTTCTGATGTCTTCAACAGGACATATGAATAGAGCTGTTTACAACACAGAGACAAATTTAAATAGGTTTTCCAAAGCGGGTCTCTCTGGGGGTAAACTACAGGGAAAAGACTGGAAATTATGGGTAGGATTATTATTATTATTATTGTTAATTTGATTTTTTCCCCCTGAACTTTTTAGGTAAAAAAAACACTTTTAGTTTTTTTTTCTTTCATTTTTAGTATATATATATATATATATACACACACACACACACACACACACACACACACACACACACACACACACACACACACACACACACACACACACACACACACACACACACACACACACACACACACACACACACACACACACACACACACAGTATTTCCTGGAACCAGGGTCACGAATGATGTATGATTAGTTCCAGTAAGCTCAACTCATGTCCTCCCTCTTTCAAAGCATGACAAGTCCTTAATGTCTTTCTTAATTTTATTGCAGGATTAGAAAACACAGGAACTTGTAGGTGTAGTGTAGGTAGAGAGTGCTTCTCTATGTGGGATGCTTCTATGGGGTTAGACTATGGTAAGAGAGAAAGGCCTTACCAGGGGTGGATGCAGACAGGTCTGTACTCACTGTAATCTAGGGTGGAAAAGGAAGTGAGGGGCAGGGGTCACACTAAAGGTTGAGTGGGACTGCACTAACTGTCAGCAAAAGACAGGGGAGAACATGGGAAAGTCCATTAACTGGGAGGACTGGAGAAGCTGCAGTAGCAGTTCACTGATTACGTGCTCAGAGGCAAGAAATACAACATTGTTGCATGTTACACATGCACAGTGTGTGTATGCGGAACCAATGCCTGCAGCTGAATTTAAGGAGCTGACAAGCAGAAGGGGGGTCGGGCAAGAATGTGATTCTTGTTCCATGACACAGTATATATATATATATATATATATATACAGTATATATATATATTTTTAATGAAAATTGTCTACCTTTATTTAACCAATAATAGATACATATATTTTAATTATACATTTATTTTAGGCATTTAAAAAACATTTTACATTAAACAAATGTTGTACCACTATATAACTGGAATATGTGGAACATATGTGCAATGCATAACAAAGATAACATCACATTCTCAAACAATGCAAGAGTCCATGTCCACATAGCGATGTGACACCGGCCGGTATCACTGGTATCAAGGTCCCTTGGCCAAGGTTCTTTGGCAAAGGATGCAGGGTGGATGCACAGCTCCAGGTTTGCTGGTTGCACCACAATGTCTTTGTATAAAAGTCTCTGGCACTGTTTCTTTTTAGTCTTGTAAGAGAGCAGTCCTTTTGTCTCTGTAGTTTCACCCACAGAGTGTATCCCCTTGTAGGTATACCAGCCGTGGCAGCCTGTTGCTCTATCACCTGGCGTTTGGCAGAAGGAGAGGGCTTTTGGCCCCTTGTGGGAGCGGATTACTGTCCCTGGAAAACTGGTTGTCGAATGTAATCCAATGAAGGGGGCGTCGTTCAGGGAGACTCCCTGAAGCTGAGCGCTGGGGTTGAATATTACCCAGATTTGATCGGGTTCCTGAGGGTGGTAGGCCCCAGGTGATTGGAGGTACCGCCATTCTTCGCCTTCCTCCATTAGAGGTGCTGACTTTGCGTGGCCGGTAAAGAATATCTTCTGGATGAAGACCACAAAGTTGTTTTTGGTCTCTGGTTCCCTTTGTAGGCCGCAGAGGTGCGAGGTGAACCTAGAGATGGCATGTTCTCCATTGTTTGGGAAGCGCCTCCTTGGTGAACGGAATGGTAGCGGAGTCACCCGACTGCTTAGTCCGTCTTTAGAGAGCTCCTTGACTGTTAACTTCGGGAATCCTCTATCTTCCCTTGATGGTGTTTGTTTGTCATCGTTCCTTGTTGTCTGGAACGCTGTGCACCGTAGTTCATCGGTACATTTCTCTTGCACGAGAACATCTCCGCGTAGTTTGGTGAAACGCTTTTGTGTTTCTTTGTTGACTGCCATCGGGAGGTTGTTTTCTCCCTGGACATGACGAAGAACAGTCTCTTTTGTCCTTGTAAATCCTTTTGGGAAATGTCTCTGCAACTGTCCCCTCTTACGTGTTTGAACGAACAGTCCTTTTGACACTGTAGCTTCGCCTGTGAGCGCAATCTTTTGCGGCTATGCCAGCCGTGGCAATTGGTTGCTCTGTTGCTTGATACTCTGTGGGGAGGAACAACTGTACGTCTTAATTGTGCCCTTGCTCGCGGGAGCATTGTCTGATTGTTTGTTGTTTTTAGGACGATCCCTTTGTCGGTCACCTTTGGGAGGTTACTCTCTTCCTTCGGTGGAATCGACTCATCATCCTTGGCTGTCTGGACTGCTGAGCATCCTAAGCCATTGTCGCATCCCATCGGCGTGAGGGTGTCTTTGTTGGTCTTAGGGGTATGACCTTGTCTTTCCTCTTCACTTGGCCCTTCGGTCACTTGGAGATGGCCAAGACATGGTTCAGAGAGAGATGTGTGTCCACATTCTGTCACCTCCGTTCTGCGGGCATCAACATAGTCTTGCCCGTGCTCTTTGTTAGTGCACGAGTTGCCCACTATCACCCATCCTAGGTCGAGTCTTTGGGCGTATGGTGCGTTGTGGGGTCCGTTGTGCTGTTTACGGACTTTATGTACCCTCATGATGTCCCTACCGAGCAGCAGCAGGATCTTGGCGTGTGTGGTTGGCTATTCCTTTGAGGTGGGGGTAATGGATTGCCACGTCTGGTATGGGTATCTCGTCCCTGTTTGTGGCCATGTGGTTGCACTCGATGAGTGTGGGAAGGGGCATGTTCACTTTGCCGTCTATTGAGCATATGGTGTAGCCATTCACTCTTCTCCCTGTGGTCTCCATTTGCCCTGCGCACGTTCTGAGAGTGTAAGGAGAAGCACCATCTTGTATGTTAAACATGTCGAAGAACTCTGACCTGACCAGTGATCGGTTGCTCTGGTCGTCGAGGATTGCGTACATCCGAATAGCCTTCTCAGGTTGTTCCTGGGGGTGCACTGCGACAAGGCATATTTTGGAGCAGGACATTTTGTCACCTTCTTTTCCGCAATCTTCGGTGCGCTGAGATGTGACGGATGTTGACTCTCCTTCTTCTTTCTCCCCGCCATGCTCCGCTATGGAGGATGGGTTCTTGAGTTGGTGGAGTGTCATCGCCTCTGGGTGTAACGCAGTCACGTGCTTGTCACTCTCGCACACTGTGCATTTGACCTCTTCCTTACAGTCCCTGGCTAGGTGAGTCGTGGAACCGCAGCACTTGAAGCAAACTCCGAATTCTCCAAGTAACCTCTTGCGTTCCTCTAGGGACTTCATCCTGAACCCAAAGCACTTGTTGAGTGGGTGTGGCTTCTTGTGTATGGGACATTCCCTGTTTGGGTCCCTTGGTTCCTTGTCTCCGGCGACCGACTGATCGGGAGTAGTTTGGGTCATGGGAGGCACGTCCGTCCTGCTGGCCGAGATGGGTGTTTGGGGGTTACCATATCTCGTCGCTGGTCTCTCGTTCTTCAGGCTGCTCGCACTGTATGTGGTTTGCGCACCTAAGATGAAACTGGGATCGTTCCTTGTCCTTGCCGCTTCGCGGATGAAGCTCACGAAGAATGAGAATGGGGGGAAGACGACTTGCTTCTCCCTTTTGTATTTGGAGCCTTGTGAGATCCATTTTTCTTGGAGGTTGAAGGGTAGCTTCTCCAGGATGGGTCTCACTCCACGAGCTGAGTCTAGGGCGTTGAGACCTATTAAGGAATGGTCTTTCCTCACGAACTCCATTTCTTGCAGCAGGTCCCCGAGCTCTCGTAACTTCGAGTAGTCTTTATTCGTGATCTTGGGGAAGCTCTCGATTCTTTTGAAGAGTGAATCCTCGACTGCTTCGGGGCTGCCGTAGGACTCTTCTAGCCTTTCCCACACTAGGTCAAGACATACTTGGGGTTGATGCGCGTTTGCCGTCCGAAGTCTCTGCGCTTGCTCCCTGGATACGTTCCCCAGGAACTTGACTAACAGGTTGAGCTCTTCCCTTGCTGAGAAGTCCAAGCTGTCGATTGCGTCTTTGAACGTCCACGTCCGGTAGTTCTCAGGGCGGTCGTCGAAGCTGATGAGTCCTGCGTGCACCAAGTCGCGCCGGATCATGTACTTGACTATGTCTTTCAGACCTGAGACATCGGCGCGTTTGTCCCGTTCTGAAGTAGTTGCTGGGAGGGTCTGTGCGGTCGCCTCTTCCTTGGCATGGACGCGTGATGACTGCTGGCCAGTGTGAGGGGCTGTTTTCTCCCGCGTGGGTGTACCTGGATTGCGAGCCTGTTGTGGTGCATCCGTGTGCGCGCTGGCGTGTGGATCACTGTTGCGGCTGTGGCTATCCCAGGCAGCATGTGCCATTGATGGAGCAGCGTCTTCTCCTCGTGGTCCTAGCGAGTCTTCGGTATCTGTGGAGTCGCTCCATCCGTGTTGAGATGGTGCGCTGGTGTTCACGCTGAAGAGGCTCCTGACGTAGTCTTAAGTGCGTCGGGCTGGATCCTCTGAGGCAATCCGTCTGTAGGGTTGCTCCCCGCCATCCTGTTGCGCGGCTGCCTCTAGGACTTCAGCTTGGGCTATGGCGGCGGCGGCTTCCTTCTCTTGATTAAGTGCCTCTAGATCCGCGTCCAATTCGGCCTTTTTACGCGCCGCGGCAGCGGCGGCATTTGCAGCGGCGGCATTAGCAGCGGCATTGGCAGCGGCGGCAGTGGCAGCGGCATTCTGCTCCTCCTCTTCTACGCTCGCTCTTTCTGTCCTTACGGCTGCCTCTCTGCGACTATATTCAGCCCTGGCACGTGCGGCCTCTGCGGCGGCTCGTGCCCTGGTAGCGTTTGTGCTTGCGCTGGACGCGTTAGACTGCGCTGATCTTGCTGACCTTGATGAGTGCCTGGATGTGCTTGAGCGCTGCGATACGGTCTCCAGGAGGAGCTCTTTTCTCTCGCTTTGGGCGTCTGAGATGGCGGTCTGCACGACGCCATCGCGCTCCAGGTCAATCGCCTTTTGCAGGTCGCGTTCCCGCGTGCTGTCTTCTGTGTTAGTTCTTGTCAGATAGGTGAAATATGCCTGTGACAGCGTTATGTAACGTCTATGGCTTGACTTAATCTGAGTGATAGCTTGCTTAATCTGGGTTTCTTGATCGCTAGCACTTGCGACATTACTTATCTCATGATCAGTGTCCTCCCAGGCCTTCTCTAATTTAGCGCGGTGCACTTCAACGTCAGTTTCGTATTTTTCGCGGGCCTTTTGTGTCAGTGCGACTGCCCGTTTGGGCCTTGCGCCTGCCTGCGCCCGTTGCAGTTGCGCAGCGGTCTCTGTGTCTGAGTGATCACTCCTGCGTGATGTCTGGTGAGGCTCTGAGTTCTGCCATGCTGTAGGTGTGTGTAGGCCTTTTGCCAGTGCGTGTGGCGTGCGGTCTTTTACCTTGTCAGCGAAGGGCGTCTGTCTCAGATGGTGCCGAGCGGTGTCCTGCAGCGTGCAGCGTTGGGGTAGCTGTACTTACAGGTGTCCGTAGGCTCCTCACTGTGGGGCTGAGCAGCGGGTGGACTCAGACAGAGAAAAAGACAGTTAGTAATTGTGAGAGAAGCACTGTTTGTTGCAAGGCTGCTGTGCAGTTTGAGCTACTGGTTGTCTGTGAAAGCTGCAGACTGTTTGCAGTTTTAGCTACTTGGTGCTTCCTTTGTGTGGTGTAGAGGTTGCTCTGTATAGCTGTGTAAGCTGCTTGCTTGTACTGCTGTAGAGGCCACTCTGTATAATGGAGTCTGGAGTAGCAGCTCCTGTTAGTGTCTGTAAGGCACACGATAATCTTTTCACTGTTCTGTTTAAACTGCTGCTTGTTTTGCAGAAAGCTGTAGCAGTTTGCTGTATAGCTGTGTAGAGCTGCACTTTTGTAGCATGAAGGCTGTGAGTGATAGCTTCTGCGTAGACCTCTAATACACGGTCTCTCTCTTACTTTCCTGGAACCAGGGTCACTAATGATGTATGATTAGTTCCAGTAAGCTCAACTCATGTCCTCCCTCTTTCAAAGCATGACAAGTCCTTAATATCTTTCTTAATTTTATTGCAGGAGTAGAAAACACAGGAACTTGTAGGTGTAGTGTAGGTAGAGAGTGCTTCTCTATGTGGGATGCTTCTATGGGGTTAGACTATGGTAAGAGAGAAAGGCCTTACCAGGGGTGGATGCCGACAGGTCTGTACTCGCTGTAATCTAGGGTGGAAAAGGAAGTGAGGGGCAGGGGTCACACTAAAGGTTGAGTGGGACTGCACTAACTGTCAGCAAAAGACAGGGGAGAACATGGGAAAGTCCATTAACTGGGAGGACTGGAGAAGCTGCAGTAGCAGTTCACTGATTACATGCTCAGAGGCAAGAAATGCAACATTGTTGCATGTTACACATGCACAGTGTGTGTATGTGGAACCAATGCCTGCAGCTGAACTTAAGGAGCTGACAAGCAGAAGGGGGGTCGGGCAGGAATGTGATTCTTGTTCCATGACACAGTATATATATATATATATATATATATATATATATATATATATATATATATATATATATATATATATATATATATATATATATACAGTATATATATATATTTTTAATGAAAATTGTCTACCTTTATTTAACCAATAATAGATACATATATTTTAATTATACATTTATTTTAGGCATTTAAAAAACATTTTACATTAAACAAATGTTTATTCCTTGTAAAAGTATAAGCACATTTCTGATAATTTTTTCCGGTAGGTGTTTTGCTAGTAGATATATAAAAAAAAGTAAACCCTCCACAGCACAGCATACAGCAAATGAAAAGAATTATGATTAAGACTTGTGAGCACATTCACATGTCTCAGACAGGTCTGGAACCTGCTTTTCACCGTTATCTCCCAGCATACAGTGCTGCCACTGCAGCCAGGGATTCTGCGGAATGACATGTAAATGAGCACTTTTTTTCACCCACCATAACTTATCTAAGATGTGGCTGAAACCTATCCCAGCTTCAATTGGCAAAGCCAGTATAACCAGCCTCACACCAATGAGATCCAAAAGGTCACAACATCTGTATGTGAGTAGGTAATGGTGCCTATCGTGAAGAGCGCAAAGGGGGACGGGTATAGTCCCCAAACATCACGATGCACTGGCATCACAAACTTTTCCCAGTACGGACACTGTTAATCAATCCATGGTTTTATTTCCCACGCACTCGTTGCTCCCCGAGCCTTCTGGCTAGGGGGGCACGACAATTTTAAACCTACCGGGCCATTTTTTTGGTCAGGGTGCTTAACTGCACGTGACACGGAGCACTTGGTGCCCTGCTATGGTCACTGTAGCAGGCTGCCTCTTTTGCACTAGCACTTATTTTGTTTTGAATGGGTTGTGTGTGATGTTTTTTATTTTGTGGCACGTTTTGGTGGTTAGTTGACGTCTCTCCCTGAGAATAAAAGACCCTGGGTTATTAGGCTTTGTCCGAAAGACAAACGTCTTGGACTTTCTTGGCTGGCATTCTGGCCGAAGAAAGGATAAGAAGTGGAAGCTGGATTTTTTCAAATGAAGGCGTCAAGGACACTGAGAATCATCCTGGCCATCTGGCTGAAGAGAATCGGGGAAAAGTAATAGGACTTGCTGGACTCCGGAAAGGCAATCACAAGTAGAAGCACCCAAGTCACTACGGTGGCTTGAACACAGGACACACTCGGGCTAAAAAAAAAAAAAGAATGCTGTATGTGAGTAGGTTTACTGGCTTTGCACTTAACTCAGGCTGTGCTGAAAGGCTGTGTAATGCAGCAGGCATAAACTCATAGGGGTTCATATCAATATGGACTTGAAGCAAAAGGTGACCATTTGTGCTCATTTACATGTCATTTCCCAGAATCCCTTGTGATTCTTTTCATTTGCTATAGATTGATAGATAGATACACTCAAGTGGTTATAAACTTAATTTAAAATAATATATAACTAATGAAAAATGGAGTTCAGTCCAAGTGGATGAGTGTAATCACTCCTGCTGTCTGCTTGCTGCTTCTTGAAGGAAGGAACCCCTGAGTCTCCTCAAATTAGTACTTGTGTATATGATAGAAGCGCATAGGAGACCAGCAGCATGAGAAAATGGCCCAACTTTAATAACATAATAGATTTGATATAGTTAAAAGCAATGGTAATGGCACTCAAAGTGAGTGTCTGTCTAAAGAATGCTTATCCTCATGGATAGTCCAATCAGCAGGGAAGCTCCGTTAGCTACTGTAGTGCCGACGAGTATTCTAAAACCAATCTGGGGCAATCACCAACAAAACCCAGGTACATACTGGTTACATGCTGGGTACATGCTGCAACATTTCTGCAAACAGACTAATGGCCCATCGGATTAACAGCAGGGGTCCTTGGCAGTCTCATTCAAACTGAATGGGACTACCAGGGACCCTGCTGTGTTAATCCAATGGGCCATTAGTCTCTGCAGAAATGTCACTGAAATGTTGCAGCATGTACCCAGCATGTACCTGGGTCTTGTTGGTGATAGCCCCAGATTTTCCAAGGCAAGTTTAAGGAAAGTGTTAGAATACTCGTCGGCGCACCTGTATGTTAGTCCTCCGCAGGCTTGTAGGTGAAAGAGACAAGCGCAAGAGAAATGCCAATTGTGTAATATTGTTTTGTATTGCTTTCCTCAAAGTAAGGTAAGAATCACACTCACATAATGCAAATTCAAACAAGCATGTTTAAATATGTTCACTCATCTGAAGGTTTCCTCGTCTCCTGTTTGTTGGATGCTGGAGTGACTGCTGGGGCCGACGACACCGCTCCTTGCACACTACTCCCAAGAGACCTTGCATCATGGACGACGGATAGCTGACAGGGTCATCCAATAACCCAATGCGTTTTGTGGATGTACCACTTCCTCCGGGGGTCATGGTTTATAGGCATACTTTATATAGTGTGCTGGTCACATGACATAATGGTATAATTATCGGTTAATACCAATATGTGATTTAGATTATTATTAAAATTGTAAATAGGTAGTTATGAGTAATTGTAACTAATATATTTATTATAGGAATGTTTATCTGACTGATATTTCTGTATGTATTATTAAAATTGCAATATGTAATAATAGGTATTTGTAAACATAATAGCAAATGTATAATACTAATACATCTGTAGGGTGGGAGCAGCTGGATCAACGCGTTATCGATTATGCAATCAGAAAGTGGCCTTCTCGTCTTCGGCTGTGCTTTTCAGCAGAAGGAGGGAATTTTGAACACACACTTTGAACCATACTTTGAACTCAAATTTTATCGTAATCTTAGTTTTCCAGATTAGATTACAACAGTTTAACACATTTACGAGCTGTGAAGGAAAAAACTCCTATTTCTTGTTCAATGAACATGAACCTAGTGCAGAGTATCTGGTACTTGTTGACCTAATACAGTGACATCAATTTAATTAACATCATTTAATCTACATAACAGACCTACAATTGTGTACATTTTCATGGGGATTGAGCGAGAAAAATATGAGATATGATGAAAAATTCAAGGGTCCTTTATTTCCTGAACGCAGTGTGTTTGTGGGTGTTTGTGAGTGTGTGTGTGTGTGTGTGTGTATGTACCGTATACAATATATAATATAATATAATATATAATGGTGTAACTATTTTCAACCCTTCTGTCAGGGTTTTTCATTAAACTGTGAGTGTCAATCAGAGCAGTATCGCACGGAAACTCCCGTTGAAGTAAAAGGGAGTTTTCATGCGATTGTACCCTGATTGGCACTATCACAGTTTCTTGAATAACTCCATATATGAGAACAAACTAGCAATATTTCTTCAAACCCTTCTCTATGTACAACTATTACATTTTTTCACCTTCCATTTTTTTGTTTATAGTCTTAATTTTGGCCTTTGAAAAAATATTGAAAAAATAGAATTACTGTACCTGTTACTTACATCATTATCAAATGATTGTAACATTTTTACCCAATAGTTGTTTTCTGTCCGGCAATGTAGAACTGCACCTTTTAAATATGCTATTTATAACCCCATATCAGTGTTTCCCAACTCCAGTCCTCAGGGAACCCCAACAGGTCAGGTCTTAAGGATATCCCTGCTCCAGCACAGGTGGCTCAGTCAAAATGACTAAGCCGCTGATTGACCCACCTGTGCTGGAGCAGGGATAGCCTTAAAGCTGCAGTTCAGTCTTTTTTTTTTTTAATTTATTTTTTTACTTCAATAGTTTCATGTGGGCAATCTCTAATTACCTAAAGAACTGTATAGCTGCCAGTGAATTCGTTCTCCATGTATTGATAGGCAAAATTTGGTGACATAATTAGAGCTGGCATATGTTTTTCTTCTGCTTCTGTGTCTCAGTGGAAGCTCATGAATATTCATGAGCACTCCTGCACTGACATGTGCTAGAGGGAGGGCAGGGCTGACAAAGGGGTGTGCCAGGGCTTGTGACAGGACATGAAGGGGCAGTGCCTTAGCAAATGGCTGTTAAAATAGAATACAAGAAAATTGGTCTTTCAAAGTTGTTTTTTTTAAAACAGAAAATGCTAAAAGTATTTTTTCTTACTACAGAACTGATTTATTAAAAAAACACACATGCAGGATATTGACTGAACTGCAGCTTTAAGACCTGACCTGTTGGGGTTCCCTGAGGACTGGGGTTGGGAAACACTGCCCTATACTAACCTTCTGGGTGCAGCAGGGTGACAGACACATTTTTTTTTGTTACCTGCTTCTTTCCTTTGCAATTGATTTTATGTAGTTATATAGATAAACAATACTGAACATCACACGTTCATCAGCCAAGTTCTTATGACGGTATAATTTACTGAAGAATTGCAATCTGTCATTTTTAGATCTAGATTTTCATCTACCAGCACATGCCATATGTTAACCAACGCGAGTCTTTTTTTTTTTTTTTTTAAGGCACTTCTCATAACCACAATTCAATATCCACAGCATGTTTCAAACGAGTATGCAGCATGAGAATGAAGGGGAAACTATGCAAAAGCCAGATGATTCTGCTAAGCATGCGAAAAGGACACTTCAAATAGCTCTGTAATGGGAGGAAAAGCTCCTCGAACTACTCACAATGTGAATGTAAAGTGCTGAAATAGGATGTCAGCGGCAACTGTTTGGAAAAGATTTCATTTCGTTGCCACATGTAAACTTGCCTTTTCTTCTGGGTAAGGCCATTCGTGTTTTCTTTAGGATTTTCGTTGTTGCCGTTATGGCAACAAATTCTGCATCACTTTGCTTTATGATTAATGGACGGTTACTGGAAGGAAATGAGGGGCGGGAAACTTTAAATCAATTCAGTCTTGAAGGACAGGGATGGAATGACATTCTGGAAGAGAAGCGATTGCCAGACACAGCATTGCTGCCTGTCAGTCATTTTGCTTTTATACTGTTACTATAGTACTACTACCCTACTGCAGTATTACTGTTACTGTAGAATTACTAACATGCTAATATCCTATTTAAAGTGGCACTTACTTCCTTTATTGAATGCAAACCAGATATATATTTAAAATATACTTACCATTTATGTCTTTTGAATGGCCTAATTACTGAACTTGGAAGTAAAGGAAATGAAAGCACATATGTCAATGTCCTGTTGGTCAAAACAAGGATTACTGATGTTATTCTTCACAATATAAAGTGGCATTACTTGTCCAGTTCTTGTATGTTTTTTGTAAATGCATTAGATGCCGACCTAAATGATATATATATATATATATATATATATATATATATATATATATATATATATATATATATATACACTACCGACACACTTAATCCGAGCAGGGCTAGTTCCGCAAGCCGGGGGATGCCCCGGCTTGCTAGCCCCACTCCCTCGGCGTGCGGTCACGCGTCATCGGGTGCCAGCGCCCCCTGCACGCGCTGGTTTCCCGCGATATGGGGGACGGCGGCAGGGGGTTCCGGGGGACCCGGCGGACCCGGCAGCGGGAGGGAGAGCGCCCCGATCGGAGGGCGCTCTTCCGCTGCTTCGGCGCGCGCCCGGCACCCTCCGGCGCGCGGCAGGTTACTGCTGCGGCCGAGAACGGGCAAATGCTCGCATAAACTCGGCCGCAGCAGTATATATATATATATGGATTATTGTAGCATACTGCTAACAGGCCTCCCTGCCTTACACCTTTCTCCTTTGCAATCTATACAAAAGTCGGCTGCTAGAATAATTTCTTCCAAAACAGTCTCTACTCATTTCCTCCTTAAATCCCTCTCCTGGCTTCCTTTCAAGTTTCTGATCACCCATAAAGTTCTCCTCCTTACCTTTAAGGCTCTCCAGTCATCTGCTCATCCCTACATATCAGCTTTGATCTCTCTTTATGCCCCTACCTGTCTCCTGCATTCTACCCACAAATGTCTCCTCTCCACCCCTTTCACCTCTATTGCTCTCTCTCGCCTTAAACCTTTTCCCACACTGCCCCTTACCTGTGGAACTCCCTCACACTCTCTCACACTCAGTATACGCCAAACACCCTTTCTCCCCACCTTTTAGACAAACCTTAAAACTCAACTATTAAATTAAGTGTTCCAATAGCCTAGGTCAGTGGTTTTCAACTTTTTTTGATTAAGAAACCCTATAATGATTTTGTGAAATTCTGAGGAACCACAACCCTCTCTAGTAACACATCTGAGATCAGATGCATTGTGAGGAACCCCAACCCTCTCTGATACGGTGTCTGAGATCCGATGCATTGTAAGGAACCCCAACCCTCTCTAGTAGGGTGTCTGAGATCAGATGCATTGTAAGGAACCCCAACCCTCTCTAATAGCGCGTCTGAGATCAGATGCATTGTAAGGAACCCCAACCCTCTCTAGTAGGGTGTCTGAGATCAGATGCATTGTAAGGAACCCCAACCCTCTCTAATAGCGCGTCTGAGATCAGATGCATTGTAAGGAACCCCAACCCTCTCTAATAGCGCGTCTGAGATCAGATGCATTGTAAGGAACCCCAACCCTCTCTAATAGGATGTCTGAGATCTGATGCATTGTAAGGAACCCCAACCCTCCGTAATAGTGTGTCTGAGATCAGATGCATTGTAAGGAACCCCAACCCTCTCTAGTAGGGTGTCTGAGATCAGATGCATTGTAAGGAACCCCAACCCTCTCTAATAGCGCAGCTGAGATCAGATGCATTGTAAGGAACCCCAACCCTCTCTAATAGGATGTCTGAGATCCGATGCATTGTAAGGAACCCCAACCCTCTCTAATAGGATGTCTGAGATCAGATGCATTGTAAGGAACCCCAACCCTCTCTAATAGGATGTCTGAGATCAGATGCATTGTAAGGAACCCCAACCCTCTCTATTAGCACATCTGAGATCAGGCATTGTAATAAACCCCAACTGTCTCTAATAGTGTGTCAGAGATCAGTTGCATTGTAAATTCTTCTATATATGGTCTAAAAATGCAGGAAACCCTTTAGGGATGCCCGGGGAACCCAAGGGGTTCCTAGTAACCCCTGTTGAAAAACAATGGCCTCGACTCATTACTGCTGTCCCACACTTACAGTCACCCCTACCATTTACTGCACTTATTCCTTCACCTGCTGTCTCTGTAAGTTTCCCATCATACCACTTGGATTGTAAGCTCTCCGGGGCAGATATTTCCTCTCCTATTGTCTGATATTATTTGTTGCGCTTATTGTTCCATAATTCCCTGTACTATATTGTCTCTCTTGTAAAGCAATTAGTACAGCTATGGGCGCTATGTAAATAAAGATATACATACATATTAGAGAAAAGAATAGAAAACAAACATTTTAGTGTAATGTTTACATACTGTACGGCTCCATAATAATGATGATAATTATGATATTTTTCTACATTGCCCAAATATTTTCTACAATTACCCTTAGACATTGGCAACTATGCAAATCACTGCCTGTCAAACCATCTGGTAAAACAAACCAATAGAACATCCCCTAGGCCTTTTCAACTAGAAGCTTACAGCCTAGAAGTGGCACACGGGTATTTAGCCAACACTGCCAATGAGTCCAGTTAGGCAGCAGGAGAAATCATTGGTAATGATGCACCGTGAACTAAAGGCTCGCAGAAAAGGATGCAAATCAGAGGGAGACAAGGCATAGGATGCTTTGTTGCTCTCTTTACCTTGTATTTTATCTTCAGATTTTAGCGTAAAATCCTCTGAAATTCAAAGGGAATTGATAAAGCAAATCTTCATATGCAAATATTGTTGCATACTGTATAACAACAGTACATAAGGATAGCATAGGGAAGCACTTGATACCTTGCACTAAATGGTGGTGCTTTTTATTTTCACAGTGCATTCACACCACATTCAGCATGCAAACCATTATCCCCTAGTGACACTAGTGGTAAAGTGTCACTTCTTCTTGGAAGTGGGAGAGCCTTGCCAATTAAAGGGAATGGACTGCAAGGTGTCTTGTAACTTAGCACCGCTTAGTAAATACTATACATGTCTTCACGCCACCAATGGGACAATATTGATGTGTAAATGAGAGCAAGACTCTATCGCTTCAACTTTCAAAGGAAAATGCACCACAGGATCAATATACTGTTAAATGTAGATACTGATATATGAGTACAAAAGTGCTAACGGCAAATACATTCAAGGATGATCCAGTGAGGATCAATAATAGTAACTAATGAATGAACACAGTGTCAGCATTTCTACTTTATTCATTCCATGAAAATGGTGTTATAAATATTACCGCATGCCAGAATATCGGCAGAAAAACCCAAATGTCTCGGCCAATACGTGGCTGCTTTTTAGCATTCTGATGGTGGACAGTGAATGTCTTCATCTGAGTTTTCCTGCTTTCTGTTTAGTACGCAGAAGAGTTGATTAAACTGTTTATTTGTGATTGAAAATAGTAACATTCAGTTTACACACAATGTAAAAATGAGTTCAATAAATAACATAAAACGAGGGGGGGGGAAACACCAGTGTTTTATCCATTTCTTGGCAGTGGTATTGGCAGCATGAGGATGAGCAAGACATGGTCCACCCATCCTCCGAGTTACGGGTTAATGACGTTCGACCAAAGGGTCTTCTGATTCTGATTCTGCAGAATAATATTATGCAGAAGAATTGACTATAAAAATATATGGCGCAGAAAAAAAAACATATCTTCAGTTGCATTTTAATATTGGTAAAATCTCTTTCATTAATAATTCCGCCGTAAAATATTTATTGCATTAGTAGCCATACATGATATTGTACAGATGCTTTATTTGCACAGGAAGCATGCCTGTCTGCAATGAGATATGATTGTGAATGTGTGTCAATGCGTACATGCAGGCAACAACTGAGTTTTATTGTTTCATTGGTAATCTTTATTAAACATTTTAAGTCATTTTATTAAAACATTCTAGAGAAAAGTTATTTTTTTTAAAAACTTTTTCTGCTTTCAGTTAATGATAGATTCTAACGGCACTCAGCAATATAAGCACAATGTGATTCTTAATGAATACATCAGTAGTTCTCAAACTGTGGACCATGGACCACCCATGGTCTCTGTAGATTTTACTGCTGGTTCTTATCTTGAAGACAATAAAAATTCATTTCAGGCTGTTCTGTCATGAAGTTTGCGTATTTTCTATTGCTACTAATGGCTGATTTTTAGGTACAGGTGCAGTATTTATTTAATATTTGTTTTCTGTATATAACCCTGCCTGCCTGGCTCATAAGGAGTCTACATCGTTGTGCAAAGGTTGGCTACTCAGCATGGATTACCTTGACTCAGGGTGCTGGATTCAGGCGGCTGGGCGATGAGGTAGCAAGGATGTATAATAATGGGTGCCAGGAACTTTTGTAGTATGACTGTCATTTATTTGTGTACCCAAGCACAGGGACCACTCATAAACTTATTGACAATGTTGCACTGTATTTTTTATAGCAGACATAGATGAATATGATGCTTCAATTAGTGCCCACTCTAGATACTCAAATGGAAGTACATTGACTTCGTTGCTCTAATTAGGTGTGGGACCCGGCCTACACTTTGTTTCGGGATCATTATTGGTATTACCCCCATTACACTAGGGTGACTAGGCCAATACAGGAATCCTATCTGGTCCTTTTCAAGTGACCCAATACCTTTGGCCTGTTTGGGAATTGCCACTTCCATACAGACTGCTGCAGGATAGTAATGCAGATCCGCAGATAGAGCCGATCCGCCGACACCCAGGAGCCCTCTTTTCTGTGGCATGCCAATTTCTTATCTCTTGGATATTCAGAACTCCATTAGCCTTCTTCTAGGAACCTAACTTAAAGGGGCACTGTCCCTATCTACAACATAATAAAACAGGGGGGCTTGATCTGTGCTATTACTTTATGATCATACCTATCTTCTCTCCCCGAGGCTCCTTTCTTCCTATTCTCTGGGAACCTAACCTTCTCGAACCTTTCCCTCCTCTATATACTCTCCTTGACGTGTGACGCCCAATACACTCCAATCATTTAGTAACCCCCCTCCTAAGTCACATCTAAAAGATTAGTAACACTGAAGCAATCTGTGATTTTAAACACTTGAGAGCATTAGGAATAGATAATGCATGCAGTAAAAGATAAATTCACTAAAACGTTTGGCATCACATAAAATATATATATATATATATATATATATATATATACACACACACACACACACAGTCTTACATCACTAACATTCAGGGACCATGTAACACCTTAAGGCAGCTGTGTGCAAACTGGGGGGCAGATTAACTGCGGGGGGGCACGGGGTTTACAGAGGCCCCACGTGCTTCCTGAAGGCACTTAAATGAAATGCCGGGGAAGCAGCGAAGGCCTCTGTAGACCTAACTTACCTTGGTTCAGCCGGCATCTGGAGACGCGTCGCCATGGCAATGCGTCATCAAATGAAGCCGCGGGGTCATGTGACGTTGAGTTGCTATGGCAACGTGACATCTTGACGCCCAGACGCCGGGAACCACGGTAAGGAGGGAGGGGGCACGTGGAGAGCAGGACAGCTGGCAGGGAGCGCAGGGGAAACAGATTGCACTCACCTGTCTTAAGTCATAAATCACATACTGCACAGGGGGGAGGGATAGGCTTCAGTCAGATACATTCCAAGATGCACTGTTTTTAAGTAAAAACCTTTCTTGCTTTATCCATTGTAACATCTCCGGAAGAAGAGATCAGTGTATCTCGAAAACTCGCACAAATAAAAGCATTTCGTTGGCCACAGAACGATATCGTCTTTTCGTTTTTATTATATATATACACACACACACACACACACACACACACACACATATAAAAGGTCAAGGTGTCAGCACTATCTCTATCAGTCAGCAAAGTGTCCTTGGGACCAATCAGTGTGGTTAAGGAGCGTCTGGCAAGCGTAGCTACGATGAAGGACTGTTGAAACCAGCGCTAGAAGCAGAGAATAATTTAAAACACAGTTTTAATAGTCTCATAACAACTATTAAAAATATTTTTAAGATAATTCTCTGCTTCCACTGCTGGTTGAAACAGTCTTTGATTGTTGTTACGTTTTTCTTCATTATATATATATATAATTATATATATATATATATATATATATATATATATATATATATATATATATATATATATATATATAATTTTGCTTTAGGAGTATATTTAGAGAATACATACGAGTATAAACATTTATTTTAACACAGATTTCCTTAGAATAAATGTTTGAGTTACGACTGCTCCTTGTGTCAACATCAGACTTCTTGAGTACCTTGTTTCCTAGTAATGGCTGCTACATGATATACTGTACTGATTGTGATTTTGTTTAGAGGTTTCCTTCTTCCTGTAACATCTTTACTTTGGTTCTAGGAACAATTTCCCTTCGTCTTTTATTCATTTCTTATTTTAATCACATACCAGCTTCTCATGGCATAACAACAAGAAAGCACTGTAAAGCCTCCGGCGTCATTCATTTAGTTTAGCATTGTGTAATACTCCATGCTAGCATCGTAAACTTGCCACATCCCTTCTCAGTGAATTCATCTGTTCTGGGTCAAAACACGCATGCTGCTTAAGAGCAAAAATATAAAATTAACAGGGGTCTTGACTTTTTTTTTTTTGCCTCAAAGGACATTTACAATTTGAATGCTGTAAAGCGTGCTTTTAAAAATGTCAACGAAATTTAGCAGCGAATTCTATACAGTAGTTCACAGAACATGGAACAGTTTAGAAGAGTGAGCAGATGCGCTGTAAGAAGAGATGCAATAGGAGCTGAAGGAGTTTGATTAGCAATAAATAATTGCTCTTTTATGGACCAAATAATGCAAACCTTTTGAAATGTGTTATGTAATCATTAAACAAACACATTATTATATTGTATTTCAGTTTGCATTTTCTTATTGTCAGTAAACAACTGCATGCTTTAATCATACCTTACAGTATATAGCCATAGAACTTATATATTCTCTTGAAAAGGGGTCATTTAGTTTAACCCTTTGGCCAAAGCGTCGTAAGCCTGTGAGCCACATCAAGGCACCCTGCTCACAGGTCCTAACACTACCAGATCAAATACTAATACACCTATACTAGGATTAAAATTCTCATTTACCTCTATTAGGAGGGAGAAGGACCAACATTGGATCTATATTCAGTAAAATGAAAGAGACCTGTTAACTAGGGCAGTGGGGATGGGTGAGTTTGACACCTGGGAGAGGCCACTAACCTCCAACAGCTGAGACCAGCTGACAAGTTAAACAACCCCACACAGAACCCCAATAAGCTCATTTTGGGAACCCCTGAGCCCCCACAAATATATATATATATGTATATAAGTGTCAAAAAGGAGCGCTACTGAGCGTGACGGATGCATAAAACAAAGAACAAAAAAGCCCAATGCCACTTCCAATATGACAAAAATACACGGTAAAATACTTATATTTTCTGTTGAAAAAGGGTAATTTACTGTAGTTTAACCCTTTGGCCAGCAATATCAAATATCTGATATATCCGTATTTAAAAACTGATGACAAGTTCAGCAATATGGATATTTGCCAGAGATCCCTCCAACTCTTCGTAAATGAAACCGCAGAGGTAGTGTTCATGTTCTCCCACTTCTCGCACAAGTAACTGCAGCGATAGCGTTTTGTTCATACCATTGTTCTCTCCCAGTCATTTCGCGGTAAAAAAGGAACATTATACTTCATGATTGGCAGGCCAAATTTTGAGTTAATGGTCCATCGCTGAAATATTTTTCCAGATCTATTAAATCGATCAGCAAATTTTACAAAGAGATAAGAAAAGGATGAAACAAGTACTTTTTTTTAAATGTCATAAACAATCAATGACCTATGCTAAATGAGTTCAGAACATACCTCCATTTAAAATACTTTTGTTTTCCTTTGAGCCAACATTCATATATCTTTGAATGGAAAAAAAAATAATTGTAGGTCAAGAGAGGCACAAAACATTTTGGAGACTATGATTAACATCCGAAGACCTTATCCACTCCTCTATTACCATAAATATACTTAAATATGTATATATTGGTTCTTAAGCCTCTCCTCTTAGACTGTTTGGGAAATAACGTAATGTATTTGCAGGCGGGTACATTCACCTAACTAGGATGGTTGATCTAGCACAAGTCACTGAGTAGAGGTTTTTGAACCACTGGGGTAGTTTAAGAGAAATCAGTTGAATCTTTGATTGAAATTAGTTGAATGTAGTGACAGACTAGCACTGTACTGTATATGGGGTGGACTACTGTATGTTATCTCTATGTTACCGATAACAATGTTTCTTAGTATTTCAAGTTAGCAATGTAATGGTATCCTTGAACACATATACAGTAATATTTTCTTTTCATTGGGGTCTATGAATATTTTTCACATGTTATGCATTATTCTTCAGTAAGCTCTTCTTCGTTTTTTTGCAAAAACCAAAAGGGACATGAATACACAATTTATTAAAATTATTGTATAGAGAAAGAACTACTATGCTTGATAAGATGGCATTTTGCAAGTAATTTTACAGCCAGGTTGGAGATGTCTGTAAGTGCAGAGTAAAGTGCTCGGTTTGATTGAATTCACCACAAGCATGGGAACAACAATTTTTATCAAAAGAAGACTAAAAAGTCAAGATAAGACATGTCGAAGTAAGAGGGAATGTTAGCTATTCCCCATTATTTTCACTAGTCTGGAGCCTGTTGAAGAGCAACACTTGACCTTACTAGATTCCACCACCCTCCATCACCCCTCATCTCTCCCCCTCCCACTTTCTCTCCTTACTCTAGGAGAACCTTTCTCTCCCACTAACATGTTTGTTGAGACCAATTTTACCTAGGATCATATTATATTTAATAAAATAGGGCTTCTTTACACTTGATCGCAATTCCTTATCTTGCCATATGCATAGGATTGCCAGGTGTCCGGTATTAAACTGTATTTGGATACTATGTCCAGTAAAAAATTAGAGGTACTTTCCTCCCTGGACATAGTGACCTGACGCACCTTTCACCATTGAGTCCAGTATTTTTGGAGAAGCCACTTGGCAACCCTACATATGCAAGGCACAAACTACACACCTTACTCGGGTTGTATCAAAGGAGTTGGATCGTGAAAGGATTTGCCACAGCAACATCACCAGTGCCAGCTGAAGCGTCACTGTGTGTCAGAAAGGGTACGCTTGCCACAGGTTCTTCATCAGAAGCTCCAAACAGGACTGACATTCCAGGACTCTGAAGATAGATTGGTTTGTGTCTTCTTGACGCTCATTAAATGTTATCTTGCTAAGTGGGACTGCAGCTCTAATTGACATATAGATGTAACAGACCTCAGAGTTCTGCCAGATACCTCAACATTAAGGCATGCTTCCGAATATGACAGCGTCTCCATATGATTCAATGGTAATGACCAGGCAGACCTCAAAAAAGGAAGCAATTAAGGAGGCTGCATCAGTATCGGATTGTACTTTCCATTCCTCTATACTGATGTCTAGAAGATCACCCTCAGGGATGAATACATTTTTGGGGGGACTGTTCCTTTAAAAAACAAAATAGTGTGTGTGACTTATAGAATGTCTGTACAAAAATTGCGAGTGCCAGCCCTGTTATAGCATAGATTCCTGAAATGTTAACCCTACCTTTGCAATGCGTTGCAGACCCTTCTGGCAGCAAAAGGGTTAACCTAGTAAGAATTGTTATTAAAAGGCGCAATCCAAGCCGTTTTTTTATTTTCTAACATAGGACTGAAGTAAGTGGTCACATGAACTGAACCCCATTAATCTCAGTTCTGGGGACCCTTTGCTTCCCTAGATACAGGCCTCCAAAGGGAGGGTCGGTATCCTGCTAGTTTAAAGCTCCCACGTCATGTGGGCCAATAGGAAACTGACCCTGATGACGTCACGGCTTCCTATTGGCCTGCAGGCCGCAGGAGCTTTAAAAAGCGGCCTTAACGTGAACCCTGGTAGTCGAGCGGAGCTGCTACCGGCACCCTAGGTATCTCCGGAAGCAGGGGGACCCCAGAGCTGAGATTAATGGGGTTCAGCTCCAGAGACCCAATGCTTTGTAAAAATATGGGGAGAATGGGGGGGTTGGAAATGGCAAATTTGGATTGCCTCTTTAAGAATTGTTATTTAACTAGAGACACGAGATAACCAATGTTAGATGGCAAAGGCTAATTATAAGTAAATAGCAATGCTCCAGTCCTAATTCATCCTATACGATTCACATTTCATACTGAAATAATTAGTGAGCACAACTCAGACATTAATTGGCACAGCTGTGTAGAAGTGTAATGGAGATTGTAGAATGCAAACAGAAAATGTGCTTTTTATTGGACTCTTATTATTGCAGCTTGTTTATTTAAGAATGTACATTTTAGAAAATTGGACTTGGAGGAATAACACATATACGTTTTGGTTGCTGAAAGCATGGTATGCCAGGTCGTTGCATTAAATTGAACATTAAAACAATGAGATTGAATAAGTCCCTTGCTAAGGTTCTTGTTAGAATTTAACTCTACTTTGTACTTGGACATCTTGCTTGCAGTCACCTGTGCTTCTGCGGTAGTTGAAGATTCCTATTAGTCTTATAGTGTCTCAAACGTAAAGTTTTTCTATTTCACCCAGGACTCCATCATTGCAGGAACAATCAGGTTCGATCCTATTTTCAACCAGGTGGCTTTAACCTTTACAGCGCTCTTGTGACCTACCTGGCACATCATGGGCACTTGCTAATTTTCCAAGGGTAGAACGATCTTGATTGATCTGCTGGAGCGGCCAGTCAGATTCAAGCAGTAGTAGAGCCCCCTCTGCTTCCGCTCATGGCGCTGCTGGCATCATGGTATCGCTCCAGGAGCAGTCCATAACATTGAAATTCTGGACCCCCAGCACTGCAAAGGTTAATCTGTGTAAATCTCTGCAACACCAATACTGTATATACTTGTTGCCATATTTAGCATCTGGTTCTTATCAACTCTAAACGCGTTACGTGCCAGGGGGATATGCAATGTTTGCAATTGCATGCAATGCATCAAAGGCCCCTCGGGATAGGTTGGCTTCTGCCCTTGCATTGAAGGTGCATTGAAAAAGGTGCCTCTTCAATATTGTGAGAAGCATTAAAGCCCAGGTGGTAGTAAGTGATTCATTAACTTCTCCTAAACTGAGTGGAAGTAAAGGCATAATTCTCTTTGTATTAACCCCATGTTGCCCCAATCTGAACTGCAGCGAGGGGAGGAATCCTGGGCCATTTAGAACAGCTGTAATAGCAATCACGGAACCCTCGAGCCAGAGTGCATTACAAGATGTTATACTGTAGCTATCACAATATTGAATCAGAGGGATAGACGTATTGGTCCATATAAATATGGTGCTATTCCATAAGAAACCTTCTGGCTCTGGTAAACACCGTACGCCCCATTTACCTTCTCGTTCTAGCACTGGTGTCTATGGCATAGACCTACTCAGTAAATATAGGGCTATAATGTTTGAAAATGATAGAATTTGACTGTTATGCAACCAAAATATATAATGAAATGTGTTTGTGAGCATTTTCCACAGTGATGCAACTCTATCATGGCTCCTCTCAGGAACAGGGCAGCTGTCTTTTGACCATCGCTGGCTACCATAATTGCATGGTGCCCTCCTGGGAGAAAGTAATCCCTGATCTCTGCTTGCTTCGGTATATCAACTCAGTGCTGACAGAGACAAAACAGATTTGAAATGATTTGCACCCAGTGTGTTGAGTTCTTTTTTTGTAAATGGTATACTTATGATGTATATGGTCTACTTACAATTTACATGTTGTGGAACATGCAGAAACCTAGCTTGGAAGAATTTGCAGTGTCCCTCTTGTTAGAAAAGAGTGGGTTGATAGTAGGCATTCTGGATATATATTAACCTACAGATAATATGAACCTAAGTAGTAATTTGCCACCACAAGAAATGTTCCAGCGAACCCAAAATATCAGTCAGTCCATGTACCACTTTCTAAACTGAGGTACACTTGACACCTTGTGGACAGTGTAGTCATTGGGGTAATCATGATGAGGTCATCTGAGGGTAAAAAGTAATCTGAGGGTAGAAACGCGCGTGTGTGCTCTGTCAACTGGTGATGATGTGGTCTTAAAATGAAAACCCATTTGCTAGCTTTCCCTCTATCTGGCGGATGCCAGAATCAGTTGGCTTGGCATCCATTCCCATGTAACTTCTTCCTTTACTGTCCTCCGAACTGCCTTTGACTCTTGTCCTACAAACAATTACACAGTAACAGAGTTATTAAAAAAATGTTGAATCTAAAACTTCAGCTTAGTTTTTAACCCCTCTCAGTGCTATAATAAACTGCATAAACATTTGTCTGCAATGCAGGGCTTAATAGATTAAACACAGTTGTAGGGCCCCGATCCACAAAGCTCTATTAAGAGATTTTTTTTGGGGTGTACGATGGTTACAGAGGCCCCACCTGGTTCTTCCCCAAGGCAGGGTTCAGCCGGCTTCGGGCGACGCATCACCATGGCAACGCAGCATCAAATTATGCTGTGGGGTCATGTGGCGTGACCCGTGACGTGACCCACATGACCCGTGGTGTCATTTGACGCACGTCGCCATGGCAACATGGTGTCAAATGATGCCGCAGGGTCACGTGACATCACATGACCCACGGCGTCATTTGACACCGGCACACAGGTAAAGGGGGGGGAGGGCACAGCACCAGAAGTTTGTGTACCCCTGACCTAACTCACAGTCACAGTAATACTATCAATGTATTTTCAAAGGACAAAAATGTAACGTAGATTCATGTTTTCTCCTGTACAGAGAATAGTATTGATAATAACGTCCTTGAGTGATAATGATATGCAGATGAGGTGTTATAATAACATTGCATATCCACAAAAGCCCGGTATGGTTAACGTGGGGACTTAGCGTTACGTTAGTTAGGATATTCCTAAACGTTGTGTTAGTCACATTCCTAAACGTTGTGTTATTCACTATAGAGCTTGTGAAGGGCATGGATGACTGTAACACTACCGTTAGGTATGATTTAACTAACGTAGTGTTATTTTGCTTCTCCTCTCTTTCAGGGTTTGGATCTGAGAAACCCTAAAACAGACTAAATGTCACGTTATTGGAAGGCAAAGCAACTATACTACATATGACTACATTTAAGACTAAATCCAGATAGCTGACCCCAAACCCTGCCCACCAACCAAGCAAGCCACCAATCCACCTCCTTAACCCATTGTGTGGCCATAATGCTCCCACCCCTGCCCACCACAAAGACATATTAACAATTACTCAATGACCATCACATGCAATGTTTCATATGTAACCCCACCATTGTTTTACTAACTAAGACGCACTATATAAATGTGCATATAAATAAATACAATAACGTGACGTTAGGCCTGTGCTAATGATATGTAGATCGGCTGTTGTTTTTGCACAGAATTAGCTTTGAGAATACGCGTTAAACTTAGGGAATATAACGTTGGTTCCTGTTTTAGTTAACGCCGCCTTATGCGCCCTGATGTAATGGAGCTTTGTGGATCTAGCTCTCACTTTGGTTCCAACGTACAGTACTTCAAAAAAGCTTGTGTCTTCATTATACGTATTCATAATGCAATAACTTTTAGGTAATACTATCATAATAATGCTTTTTTGCCTCTTCTTTGGTACTAAAACCAACTTACTGTAAAATACTATTTTCCGTGTGTCTGGTTATATCCTGGGAAAGTAGATTTTTAATGCTAGGGTATTCTTGCATACTAGAATTTTTTTTATACAGGTTATAAATGTGGCTTTGTTTTCTATTCCATTGCAGAGCTCAACGTGAGGGAGTCTGAGGTACGGCGAGTGTGCGATGAGTCAACGTGTAAATATGGAGGCGTGTGTAAAGAAGATGGGGATGTTCTGAAATGTGCCTGCCAGTCTCAGGTAAAAAAGATGCAGTTTGTCATACTGTATGTTTTCCCTTTGACATTCAGGAGGGCAGTAGACTCTCCTCATAGTCTCAATTTGCGTTTGTACAAGGCTCTGTAACAATGAGTTCAGCAACATTTTTTTAGTCATGAAGAAAGTCAATAAACGGTCTGGTTAATTTATTCTATTTCAGAGTTCATCTACATATTACCCACAGCTTATACAAGCCTGTTCTAGTTCTAAAATGTTAACTAATCATCTACTGTATCAAATTCTCCAACTGAACCATTGACTCCAAAAACGGGGACAGAAATAAGAAACAGAAAATGACGTTTGAAAGAAATTTACTTTCACCCCCCTTTTGTAAATCTAATGCTATTATTGCCCCATTTTGCAGACTTTGATAAAGCTTTTAAATGGAAATTCCAATTTAGGGATTCCGTTTTTTCCAGTTACATTTTTTTTGTAAAATCAGTGTGTATTTCTTTTGCTTTTCCAGTATTTTCATTTCATGAAACAATCAGTGCTGATCAGTGGTACCAATGAAACCAAATTGACACGCACTTGAATGCAGTGTTTATCTTGTGCCCTTTTTACAGTGTCCATCCTCCCCTCGCATTGCTTTTGTCTTCTAGTGGTGGCCTGGCTGCTACAAGAGATTGCACACAGTAGGAGATGAGGCTTCATTTTATTTGAAACTAGCTGATATACCCGGCGTTGCCCGGGATGTAAATCCGTAATAGGTAGTATCTATATCTATATATAATAAAAGTGAATGTTGTGAGTCTGGTACTAGATGCGGTGAATCTGATTGGGCCTCAGCCTCTGGCCAATCAGATTGGTTGCTCCATGACGTCACCCAACTGCCACTCTCGTCCCCCTCGGCCTCACCACACACACACACATACACACACTCTCACTCTCACTCTCACTCTCTGTCCTCTTCTCCCCTCTCCCATCACCCTCACGGGCGCTGCCCTGCACCGGCTCCCGGACGGAGGGGAAGCGCGGCGCGGCCCTCCTGCCCCAGCCGCCAACTTCAGGCTCCTGCCCCCTCGCTCCCAACCCGGCTCCCAGACGGAGGGGAAGCACGGCGCGGCCCGGCCCTCCTGCCCCAGCCGCCAACGCTTAACTTCCCTCCCCGGCGCACACACTTCCCTCCCCGGCGCTCACTTCTCTCCGGTGGCCGCGCGGACCGGGACATGGCCGCTGGGGTCCAAGCAGCCTCCTCGGATCTGCGCCAGTTCCACTCTCCACCACCTCTCACTCCCATCGTGTGTGTGTGGAGAGGGACATTTTACTCCTGCCAACAATTTTACTCCTGCCCCCCCTTCTCCCTGCCCTTCATGCCCCCCCCTCCATGCCCTTCATGCCCCCCCCTCCCTGACCTTTACTCCCCCCTCCCTGACCTTCACGCCCCCTCCCTGCCCTTTACGCTCCCCCTCCCTGCCCTTCACGCCCCCCCCCTCCCTGCTCTTCATGCCTCCCCCTTCCCTTCACGCCCCTCCCCCCCTGCCCTTCATGCCCCCCCCTTCCTGCCCTTCACGCCCCCCTCTCCCTGCCCTTCACGCCCCCCCCTCCCTGCTCTTCACGCCACCTCCCGCCCCCCCCGCACCCTCCACCTCCCTGCCCACCCTCCTCCCTGCCCCCCCTCCTCCCTGCCCTCCCTGCCCCCCCCTCTCCCTGCCCTTCACGCACCCCCCCTCCCTGCCCTTCACGCTCCTCACCCCTGCAATCCTGGGCAACGCCGGGTATATCAGCTAGTTATATATAAATAGGGGAACATTAGGATGACTATTTGATGGAAAGGTTGTATAATGATGTTGAAAAGAAACATGGAAGAAAATGTAATACGATGTTGTTGTTTAAAAATGGTTTATTGTAAAGACACCACAGTATAATGTATATTTTGGTGACATAAGTGATGTAAAAATGGTGTGTGTCCCGCTAGGTTGTGAGCGGGTGTGAGGCGGCGAGTGGGTGTTCAGTACGGGTGGCGGATGGGTAGTGAGTGCTGGCTGTAGGTGGGGGTCCCACTAGAGTGTGAGCAGGTGTGAGGCGGAAGGGCGGGTAGGTGAAAGGCAGAGGCGGAATCGAAAGGCAGAGGCGGAAGGGTAGGCGGAAGGGTGGGCGGGCAGGTGAAAGGCAGAGGCGGAAGGGCGGGCGGGTGGGTGAAAGGCAGAGGCAGAAGGGCAGGCGGGTGAAAGGCATAGGCGGAAGGGCGGGCGGGTGAAAGGCAGAGACGGAAGGGCAGGCGGGTAAAAGGCAGAGGCGGTTGAAAGGCAGAGGCGGAAGGGTGAAAGGCAGGTGCGGGAGGGCAGGTGGGTGAAAGGCAAGGGCGGGAGGGAGGGGGGATGAAAGGCAGAGGCGGAAGGGCGGGCGGGTGAAAGGCAGAGGCGGAAGGGCAGGCGGGTGAAAGGCAGAGGCGGAAGGGCGGGCGGGTGAAAGGCAGGGGCGGAAGGGCCGGCGGGTGAAAGGCAGAGGCGGAAGGGCGGGTGGGTGGAAGGCAGAGACGGAAGGGCGGCCGGATAAAAGGCAGAGGCGGAAGGGCGGGCGGGTAAAAGGCAGAGGCGGAAAGGGCAGGCGGGCAGGTGAAAGGCAGAGGCGGTTGAAAGGCAGAGGCGGAAGGGTGAAAGGCAGGTGCGGGAGGGCAGGTGGGTGAAAGGCAGGGGCGGGAGGGTGGATGAAAGGCAGAAGCGGAAGGGCGGGTGGTGGTAGGGTGAAAGGCAGAAGCGGGAGGGCGGGCGGCAGGTGGGTGAGGGGCAGGAGGGCGGACGGCAGGGGGGGGAAGGCAGGGTCGTGTGAAGGTGGGGGGTGAGAAGACAGGGGGGAGAGAAGGCAGGGGAAGGGAGAAGGCAGGGGCGGGGAGAAGGCAGGGGGCGGGGAAAAGGCAGCGTGGGGCGGGGAGCAGGCAGCGTGGGGGCGGGGAGATGGCAGTGGGCGGGGAGAAAGCAGCGGGGGGAGAAGGCAGCGGGGGGAGAAGGCAGAGGGCGGGGGGAGAAGGCAGGGGGCGGGAGAAGGCAAGGGGGGGAGAAGGCACAGGGTTGGGTGGGGTGGGGGGAGAAGGCAGGGGGTGGGGGGGAGAAGGCAGCGGGGGGAAGAAGGCAGCGGGGGGGAGAAGGCAGGGGGTGGGGGGGAGAAGGCAGTGGGGGGAAGAAGGCAGCGGGGGGGAGAAGACAAGGGGCGGGGGAGAGAAGGCAGGGAGAAGGCAGCGGGGGGGAGAAGGCAGGGGGCGGGGGGGAGAAGGTGGGGGGGTGGGGAGAAAGCAGAGAGCGGGGGGAAGAACGCAAGGGGTGGGGGGGAGAAGGTAGGGGCGGGTTGGTGGGGAGAAGGCGGGGGGCGAGGAGAAGGCAGGGGGCGGGGGGGAGAAGGCAGGGGGCTGGGGGGGAGAAGGCAGAGGGGAGGAGAAGGCAGTGTATATGTCACTGTGTATGTCTGTCACTGTGTGTGTGTCGGGGGGGGCAAAAACGGAGCGGGGCAAAAATGGAGCTGGGGGGCAAGAACGGAGCTGGGGGGGCAAAAACAGAGCTTGGGGGAGCAAAAATGGAGCTGGGGGGCAAAACGGAGATGGGGAGGGCAAAAATGGAGCTGGGGGGGAGGGCAAAAACGGAGCTGGGGGGGAGGGCAAAAACGGAGCTGGGGGGAGGGCAAAAACGGAGCTGGGGGGAGGGCAAAAACGGAGCTGGGGGGGGCAAAAACTCACAGTCTCAGTTAAGCCTCCCCCAAGCAGCAACAGCCGACACCACAACCACCACCAGGGAGCATTTCCTCACCTCAGGCTGCAGCAGTGTGCCTGAGGGTTGGGGAGCCCTGGGTTAGAGCGCACCGGCCAATGAGAGCTGTGGGGCGGCGAGACACACGGTGGGGAGGGGGGCCGAGACACACCGGCCAATGAGAGCCATGGGAGGGCGGGCGGACCGACGGACCAATCAAATGGTCTACAGACACTCACAACCAAGATTTTCAGGTTTAAATATAGATAGATAGATAGGCTAGATGTGCAAGATTATCTCTTTTCACATATCAGTCATGCAAATCACATAAAATATTTAGGAAGCTAAAAAAGTATTTTTTTTTTAGAAACAATTTCTCAAAAGCTTGAGGTTGGTGCATTTGTACCAAAGCGATGACCTATGCCGCACCACCTAGTACAATCAATCATATAATTGCAAAGATACTTAGTTCAGGGTGCAAGTAGGAAATATTGAGCATTTTTACAAAAAGACCCAAGAGGGTCCAAAAAGATCCTACAATATGCACTCGCTGTGGATTTATCAATAATGACCATATAGCCCTAGAGATATAATATCTTGATCACTAACAGTGATAGAATTAACTAACTCATACATAACCTCCTATTCTGTTCATGTAAGGATCACAACAAAAAATATTGACGTTTTATTAAACCATCATACTGTATTAAAAATGCATGTGATTATAAACAGTGAATGAATAAAAAAAATCCTCCATGATGGTGGATTGGCTAGCTAGAGCTACTGTAAGTATGATGGTACCTGATAAGCACAAATCAAATCAGCATTTGTAGGTAATAGTCACAAGATAGGTTTGTGGGGTGAACTGCAGGCTCTGCTGATGAAATGGATAGGAATATCCTACCCTCAATACAATTAATAGGTATGTGGCTCAAATGGTCAGTAACCTCCCCGATGAAGTGTGTGCGTCATGGCGTTGGGGAATCATTTGACGTCACGACAGTCACATCCAGGAGACTTGCAACCTGAGCTTTCCTCCATATTGCCAGTATAGCGTTTTTGCGATCCATGCTACATTGTCATTTTATGTCTCAGTGCAGCTCCGTTTCATTGACGTGGTTATGTAGTATGCCCATTTGATTGTGAGTTGTAGCACACGCATTTCTATTATACATGCTCAGAAATGGCTACACTAACACATACACTATATCTATCCAGGTTGTCCTACCTAATTATTATATTGAGGGTAGGATTGGAGTGGGTTACTGCAGGGGTGCGCAAACTTTTAAAGCCGCGCCCCCCTGCCTGCTGCTCCCAGTGCTCGCACCCCCCCCTTGATGGCGTCATATAACGCCACGGGGTCATGTGACATGACCCAGCAGCGTCATTTGATGCTGCGTTGCCATGGTGACGGGTCAGATTACGCCGTGGGTCATGTGTCGTCAGGTCACGCGCATTGCGATGCCGACGCCTGACACCAAGCTTCTGAATCCTGGTAAATGTAATTGCAGAGACCTCGCGCGGTCCCCCGGCATTTAATTTAAATGCCTGGGGGAAGAGTGCAGGGCCTCTGCAAACGCCAGCGCCCCCCCCAGACAAATCTCGGCATGCCCCCTAATTTGCGCATCCCTGGGTTACTGCATCTACCCTGTGATTGTTACTAACTGATACAATGGGTCTCTGTACCAATTGCTGGTAGCTCCCTTAATCTATGTGCAAACAGGAGACACCCGCTCTCTTGTGTATATATACTGGCTACATGCTAATTCAAGCCGCAATAACGCTGATTTGCAGACACACAATTTGGTCATCTACTGGTCACAGGTGTTGTGATATGTTAGACAAATGGGGTCTGGGATTCTGTTAGGGTATTGATATTCCTATCCATTTCACCAGCAGAGTCCGCAGTTTGTCCCACATACCTATCTGCTGTCCGCAGTTTGTCCCACATACCTATCTGCTGTCCGCAGTTTGTTACACAAACCCACAGTTTGTCCCACAAACCAAGTCCACAGTTTGTCCCATTACCTACAAGTGATGATTTATATGCTTATCAGGTACCGTCATACTTAGCTCTAGCTGGCCCCCACCCCCAATCATGGAGGATTTTTTATTAATTCACTGTATATAATAACATGCATTTTTAATATGATGGTTTAATAAAACGTTATTATTTTTCGTTGTGATCCTTACATGAACAGCATAAGAGGTTGTGTATGTGTTAGTTCATTCTATCACTATCAGTGATCAAGCTATATCTCTAGGACTCATATGGTCATTATTGATAAATCCACAGCGAGTGCATATTGTAGGATCTTTTTTGACCCTCTTGGGTCTTTTTGTAATAAGCTTGGTGCATTTGTGAAGCTTGTGAGATACTGGGTTAGGTAAGTACAGGACCATCATGTCCTCTCAGAGACAGATGCCTCACACTTCTGGCTCATCAGTTGGAGCATGGATGCCGATTCTGTCTTTCTTTCATATACTAGAAATCATTTGGTCCAAAGAGCTTTTTCCTATCATATGCTTTTCTGCATTCATAGATAGTACTATTAACTCATTTGTAGTTAAATGTGCAATCTCCAAAGTGTGATTTCTTTTTTTTTAAAGTATTTTCTTTATCCGCCTAGTGTCTTTGTGAACATTACACATGCGCCTTATCATGGTTAGTGATTGCCTTACTGTCAAGAAAATCACTCTGTGCTGTGTCTGAACCCCAGGGTGTCTCCTGCTACTTGACTTATCTGGTGATGCTTCACAAGAGATCCTGAATCCAATGATATATATATATATATATATATATATATATATATATATATATATATATATATATATATATTTATTTATTTTTTAAATCAGGCTGCTACAGTGTGAGACTTTTCGACCCGTTCTTAAAAACTTAAAGATATATAGGACAAAAAAAATGAATAACAGTACAGAAGTTGTACAGTATATGATTATAAGATGGGAATAACATATGAAATATTTTTGAAGTGTTGTTACAGTATTGTGAATGTATCATTGGTGCACTTCAGCCAATGAATCTCATAATTGCACATTTAAATTCCCTCACTTCTAGAAGGGTCTGAAATGTTTTTTCACCAATGCTTTAATTAAGGGTTCAGAGGATCGGCCTTTGTTCGATTGATTTTTTTTGTTCGCCTCTATTAGAAAGCTGTTTCCCATTTGTTTTTTTGTTTTGTTCAAATCGTTCCTGTTATATAAAATTGCATGCTGCTGCATGTGGAATATAACCATGGCAGCCGACAGCTATCCATGGACCAGGACTAGAGTCTCCACTGGGGCCCGGCTGTTGAGTTATCCACTCCCCCTCTGTTGGTGGCCCAGCATGTCCCCCCTTTTCTCCCCTCTCTCTCTTACTCGCCCCTCTCATGCTCTCCCAGTGATCTCTCTCTCCCCCTTCTCTCACTATCTGTGCATTATGTCAAGTTAGTTATATGTGCATTCCTGCACTTCTGCTAGTAAAGAAAGTCAATCTGCCAGGGAGAAGGCATGTAAGTACATACAGATGTAGAACATGTTATTACTCCCGCTGGCGCGCTAGCGGCGGTGAGATAGCGCATTAGCCCCTCCACTTTCTCACAGACTCCTGCTGATTCAAAACAATGGCCACTTCTCCCGCTGCCGCTCTGTGTGTCCCGTTGCAGCACGCCAGCAGCAGTAATAATGTTGGCTGCATCTGTTTAAAGAACAAAAGAGCATTTCACATTCAGTAAATATCAGCCAACAATCTGTAGGTACCATAGAAACATAGAATTTGATGCCAGATAAGAGCCACTCGCCCCCCCCCCCCCCAGTATGCTCATTTTCCTATGCTATAAAACCTCCGACTCCATTTCATCCTTGAATTTCTTTTAAATTGATTATAGCGTTATGTCTGTCCCACATACTGCTGCGGCTAAGCTTATCCTACAGCTTGCCCGCAGTGGTTTGGGGCTTTTTTTTTTTAGCCGCCGAACTCAGCCGCATCTTGGCCGTGTGCCAGCCCCTCTCCCGTTCAGCGCTAATGGCCGCTAATCGCGCTGAACAATGGAGCTGGCGCGCCGAACAATGGAGCGCCTGCGGCGCCGAAACTAGCGCCGACAGAAATTTGAAAAAAAACGCGTCTGCCCGCACATTTGAAATACCCGCAGTGGCGGCCGCAGGAGAATAAAGGCGGCCGCCACTGTATGTTTGCATTCACTTACTTTATTAGCCCTACCACCTCTGTTGGGAGGCTAATCCATGAGTCTACTACCCTTCCCTGAGGACGTACTTGCTCACATTTCCCCTTATCCTGCCTTCCTCCAGCGTCCGAGCATGGCCTCTTGTTGTAGCAATCCTCTTTCTCTGAAATACAGACGAGACAATGAGTTTTCAGAGACTAATGGCCCATCGGATTAGCACAGCAGGGGTCCGGGCAGTCCCTGGTAATCTGATGGGCCATTAGTCAATGCAGAAATGCCTTAAACATGCCTTAAACACGACCCAGCATGTACCTGGGTCTTTTTGGCGATTGCCACTGGTTTGTGTTAGAATAACCGTCGGCACTACAGTATGGTTCCCTCCTGCACTTTGTTGAAACCCTGTATGTATTTGAAAGTTTGTATGATATCCTCCCTCTCATTTATTCCCTTAAAGTTGTACATATGAAAGACCTTCAGTTTTTCCTGATAAGTTTTGTAGACAACGCACATTTTTTGTGTCCGTCCTTCCAGAGATATGGTCACCAGAACTGAGCAGAGTACACTAGGTGATGTCTTATCAACGATCTATAAAGTGGCATTCTTACCTCTCTCTTCCTGCTGCTCATACCATTCCCCTCCTGCTGACTTTCCCTTTTGCCTTGTGACATTGTTGTATATTTGTGTTTAGCTTATTTAACATTATCTCCCCCCAGTAAATCCATGCTGCCTGGTATCTTGTAAATTGCCGGACTTCAGATATTCAGCAATTCTTTCTTTCAGCTTCAGTTTCCTCACTACTAATGTTAGGCTCACTGGCCTGCAGTTACCTGCCCATACCCTACCTCCGCTTTTGTGAAGTGGAACTAGGCTATGGTTGCTCTTCTCCATTCGTCTGAAACTACACCTATTATTAGTGACTGGTTAAATACAGTAGTTCTGATAATGGAGTTTCCAGCACACACTATCTCTTTTGATATCCCTGGATGTATCCCATCTGGCCCCATTGACTTGTCAACTTTCAGTTTTGCAAGTTCCATTAGGGCTTTATCCTCTCTAAATGGACTATTTCCTTAAAGCGGTCTTTTTAGCCTTTACAATACATGCCTCCACCGTTGAGAACCACGTTGACGTCCCCCCCCCCCCCTTGGGCTTTAACTAGCCTGCGTGACACAAAAGGTCTGTTGCTTATAATATTACACATTTTAATATTTCCCGTTGCACCTGCACTCCATTCAAAGATTTACACTCTGCCAAAGAATCCCTTAAAATATTTTCACATCTCTGAAAAGTCAGCCCTTCTAAAATCTAAAACCTTCATACTAAACCACACTGAGTGATGATCACTGGAACCTAAGTTCTCATCCATACTGACAGCTGATACATTGTCCCCATTTGTAAGTATTACGTCTAGCATTGCTTCCTTGCAGGTGGGCTCCCTCACCAATTGCTTGAGAGATGCCCCTTGCACGAAATGCAAGATGTTCCTGGTTCTGACTAAACCTGCAACCAAATGAAGAAACTTGCCACGGGTGCAGAACGCCACTGGAATCGGGCAGCTATCTAATTATATTAGTAGGAACAGGCAGCACTTACTGTACATGCACCTTTTCAAAGTTTTATTCAGTGGATCTACAGTATATATTGGTCCTTCCTTTGGTGTTGAGAAAGGTCCCAAGGCAGGACCGAAATGTTTAATATAATTAAACCTGCAACAGAGACATGCCCGTCCATATACTGTATGGCAGATTGACGTCTACCATAACGATTACCTCATTTTTATTGCCATCTTATCGATGTCCTCGATTAACACCCTGTCCAATTCTTCTTCTTACACTGGTGACAAGAAATGGGGATACTGTATGTATCAAATTATCCTTGCTGCAAATCTGGAACAAAAAAACAGCAATTGATGTATTAAACAAAGTTCGCCTACAGGATGCAATTGGGATTTTTTTATTTTTTACATTTGGTGCAGGCTTTTTTTTTTGCTTCAGTTTTGCCATATACTGTATAACCCAACCCCAACCTTCATCCCATAGGTTTACACTGGACACTAAACATAGATTTTTTTAGGCACAAGTTTCTTCTCTGTAGACATTACATTCTAATTCTTGGTGTTGGAGGCACACGGAGATAAAGTGACTTAATGATGTTCATAAACAACTAACACTGGGAAATTAAAAGGTTGTGTCAGAAACCTTCTCACCAAATAACAGGCATCACGGTTTGCATTGCAGTTGCTGTGTTTTAATGTCCGTATTTAGTTACATAATATGTTTTGACTGTTTTTTACATTCATTTTTTCAGTGCCACACAAATTACGTTCCAGTTTGTGGATCAAATGGAGACACTTACCAAAATGAATGCTTCCTGAGGAGATCTGCATGTAAGCAGCAGAAAGATTTAACAGTAGTAGCAAGAGGACCATGCTTCTCTGGTAAGAAAGATACTGTATAATATTTGAATTATGATGTACTTGGCTTTATAACTCTCTGTACCATATAAATACATCTTAAAGTAGCCATACAAGCTCTTTTTTTTTTAATGGGATTGAAGCAGGGGGTCTCCGGAGCTGAACCCTTTTAATTTCAGCTCCAGGGACCCACTGCTTCCGGAGATACTTACCTCCTTAGTGGATGCCGATAGCAGCTCTGCTCGACTACCAGGGATCACAGGGAGCTCCCGCGACCTGCGGGCCAATAGGAAGTCGTGACATCATCAGGTTCGGTTTCCTATTGGCCATGTGATGCCAATCTAGTTTAGCTGGCGCAGCTACCAGCACCTAATATGGAGGTAACTATCACTAGAAGTAGGTTGTCCCCGTAGCTGAAAGTAACTGGGTGCAGCTCCAGAGACCCCCAGTCTCAATCCTGGGGGGGGGAGGGGATAAAAAGACAAAACAAAAAGAGCTTTATTTGCTCCTTTAAATAAGCAAAGAGAGAAGGAGTGGCTCAGTGAGTAAGGACACTGACACTGTAAACAGTGATGCTCAGTTGTTATCAGGGAAACCTGGTTCAATTCCCAGTGTCAGCTTCTTGTGACTTTGGGCAAGTCACTTTATCTCCCTGAGGCTGAATGTAAACTCATCAAGCAGGGGCTGTGTCCGTCAAAAATCCTATGTGCTGCGCACCGCGCACTTTGCTGTCATTGTGAAACGCTTTGAGTTCCATTGGGACTAATAATAAAATTATTATTATTATTATTAATCAAATACTGCCCCTATTACAATAGTAATATTACAAATAGTTACGAAAACAAAAGAAAGAGAGAAAAAAAAAGATTTTTCATATTGGATTAGGTCTTGGTCGGCAAGAGCAATTCAAGAGCATCAGTTCCGGGAGATAAACCAGATCTCTGAGCAAAATGCCTCGTGTTCTCAGTGAACCAACCTTAATGGAGATACTGTCTTGCCAATGTTGCATAAAATAGGTATGGGGCCATTTGCACCCAGTTCATGATCTTTCACGCTTCTATGCAAGCCTGATTTACAAATGTAATATAAATAAATTTGAAATGTTAGACCGATATATCAAACCTAGGCTAATCTGGAGACTCAGCAACACATGTAGAGGATCAAAAAAGGCAGCCGCTCCTTAAGGGTACAGTACTCACCAGTAGGTAAAAGTAAATTTTTTTTATTAAACTACATACAGTAGAAACAGATACGATCCACAGACAGAACAAGAAAAACCTCCTCCCACGCGTTTCGAACAGCTAGTGTAAGGAGCGGCTGCCTTTTTTGATCCTCTACATGTTTTGCTACCACTTCCGGATCTGAGAGACGCCACGGAGGGAGGGTGCACCTGAAGCCAGGAGGACGCCAGGGAACGGTGACTGACCGTGAGTACGTTTGGAGCTCCACACTGATATTGTTGGGGAGTTTTATTGCCGTTCCTCAAGGCTACTTACCCCCGCTACCCTGACAGTTACCTCCATTACCAGGCTGACGTTAACTCCATATGCTCCACATCATTATCTGATTTCTACTGTGATATGGCGCAGCAGGTTCCTAGAGCTAAGTAGACTACCCTTTTAATCTGGAGAATCAGGCTTTCCCAATCCCCCAAATAGAAAACTAGCAGACCACACAACGTCGCCAACATATCATGGAGGCGTTTGCCCTGATTGTGTGAAGTTTAGAAGAATGCAGATATATAGTAATTTGTTGAACAGCAGTATTATAGTTTGGCTGATTAAAACTGTCTATTAGTATTATTTTTTTTACATTTTTTTGTATGTGTTTATTATTTAGGAAATGCAATTACACATAAATATATACAGTTGCAGCATGCAATTTGCCAGATCATATGAGCTTACATTTGTGTTTCCCTTGTTTCCTGTGATATTACCCCAAAAGTAGGGAGGGAGAACGGACTCCAGTGCTTGCTCTTTTCCCCCCAGTCTCCTCTCAACTTCCCTATGAAACCTTGAGGTATCACTGTCACTAGGTCACATTGGGTGTATATGTTTCAAGATGGAGCAAAAACACAGGGCAAAAATGGTCAACTGCATTGATTTCTGCCAGCGGTACATGTACAGTATGAGGCTTGTACTTATTTGGCAATGACCTTCTTTGGAGCAGAGGTTGACACCACCTTCGACTTATTGAATTTGTTTGACACAAAGGAAAACTGGACAACGAGATAGGTGTGGAGATTGTCTAACTTCTCCTCTAAATAGCCCTCCAAGACAATCACTGCCTCAACAGGATCAACATTGGAGCAAAGCGTCTTGATACATTGAAACAAAGTGATGCAGAGTCAAATGTACACAGTTTGCACCTGTTTTGGGAGCAATTATATATGTATGTCTTTATTTATATAGCGCCATTAATATACATAGCGCTTCACAGTAGTAATACACATGACAATCATATAAATAACAAATAATACAATTAACAGAACATGGGAATAAGTGCTTCAGACATAAAAATTAACATTGAGGAAGAGGAGTCCCTGCTCCGAAGAGCTTACAATCTAATTGGTAGGTATGAAAAACATACAGAGACAGTGGGAGGGGGATATTCTGGTAAGTATGTCTGCAGGGGGCCAAGATTTATGTATTATGTGTATAGTATAAGCCAGCGGTGCGCAAACTGGGGGGCGCGCCCCCTTGGGGGGGCGCAAGATTATGTAGGGGGGGCGCGGGCTGAGTGCGGGGAAACCTGGGGGCGGGCAGAGCTGTGCACGGGCGGCCAGAAGCTCCGTGCACTGGCTGCTTCCCTGCTGTCTGTGTCAGAGGGGGCGGGGCCAGAAGCTCCGTGCAGAGACTGCTGCTGCTGCTTCTATGCTGTGTCTGCCTGCAGAGGGGGCGGGGCCTTGCTGCGGGGCCTTCCCTGCACACTGACAAGCCCTCCTCCTCCTGTCTGTTACCCGCCCGTTTTCTGCAGCACATGGGGGGACCGGAGCAGGTTTAGTTACTCCCTCCCCCAGGTAGTGTGTGTGTGTGTGTGTGTGTGTGTGTGTATATGTATGTGTGTGTGTATATGTTGTGACATAGTCCAAAGATGTTAGGCAGCTTTCTGCCCCATTTTAGAGCAGAAAGTGCAGGAATAGCTAAAAATGATCCGTTCCACAGCTTCCCATTAACTCAGGCAGCTGGATGGAAAATCCAGAGCACAGATTACAATGGCTCTAGTTCTCCCTCACCTGCTCTTCTAATCACATGCACAGGTATTTAGAGCAGAGAGGTTTTGCATTTCACTCTCTCTCCTTGGAGCCTGGGGGCTGGGGGTGTCTCTACTCTCCTGCATCCAGTATCGAGGTTGACGGCCTCTCCACGTATCACAGTACCAGAGGATTTGCCTGGACACCCCAAACAGATAAGACAAACAAATGGTTACTGCTGTTGCTAAAAGACTGTGCTGTATCTTGTGACCCTAAATGAGAGAGCATTGTTTTAAGCTGGGGAACCAGTTTAGTTGGCCAGCAGCTGTTAGAGAGACTGATTTTGATGTGTAGTTAGATCCCTGAAAGGGATAGGATTTTGTTTATATAGTTTGGTTTCTTTTTACTTGAAATAACAGTGTGGGAAATACTGTAACAATGAAATGAGTGAACTGCTGAATGAAAGTATCTGAGTACCTCTAACCTACACATGTTAAAGCTGCAGTACCTTACTTGGATGAAAATAAAGCAGGCAGAAGCCTGAGTTAAGCAGCTTAATACTTTGCATGATCCTGTTTTTGTATTAAATAACCCTAGAAGACTGTGTCGGGAAGAACCCAGACAGACGTCAGCACTACAAAAGAGGGGCGTTTGTCACATATGGTGGAGAATGCGGGCAGACACTAAAGTCTGTGGGTTTGCAAATAAATGCGGGGGTTTAAAATGGCCGCCCAGCTGAAGTAAAATACAGATGCTATGAGTGAAGTCTGTTCCACTGTGTATATCAGTTGTGCTTCTAGCGTACACAGAGAATGTGCGAAGTGTGGATGCAATAGCACCCTGAACCCAAACAGAAAACCAAAATGTTTTGCTGAAGAAAAAAAAAAAAAATTTTTGCATCTAGCAAGTGCTGTTTGTAAAGCTAATGCCTTTTGCTGAAGTGAGTGAATTTGCAGCTAGCAAGTGCTGTATGTAAGTTGCTGAAGTGAGTGAAATTGCAGCTAGCAATTGTCCCTGCCGGGTTTCTAAAATGGCCGACGTGAAATGTTTGTTGTGTAATGTACGTAACCATACAAAACAGTGTCCCTTCAGGCCATACTATGATCACGACCCTGGAGGAGAGCCGTACCTACAGATGAATTTAGTATGCTGGGCCTGTCGTGAAGTAGGTCACATGGAAGATGTGTGCCCCAAAATTTTCAAAGACAAACAGCTGCAAAAGCAAGCAACGCCCTGTGAGTGCAAGCAAGATGTGGAAGCTGATAACAGTGAGTGTGTGCCCAGGACCACTGATATCTCTGGAGCTAATAAAGCAAAAAGAAAGAAAACTGTTCCTCAAGTCACAGGGGAAGTGACCGAGCCACTTGAACCTGCGCTGTCAGGACATGCGTCAGAAAGGCGCCGAGATGAGCAACAGCCCATAGGGCCTGGCGCAATCGTCCCAGGAATGACGACACTGCTACCACCATAGGCAGAGAGCCAAGCGAATCAAAGAAAACAAGAACTGACTGGAAACTATGCTATGAGATGTCCCAGAAAGATGTGCAAAACTTCATCACAGAGTTGGGGGTTTCTCGGCAAGAGGCTAGCGCGCTTAAAGCAGAGCTGGAACTCTCACGCCATGAGGTCTACGCTCGCAGCACAGAGCTGTGTACATTGAAGAAAACCTATGAGAATACCCTGAGTAATTTAGAGACTGTAAAAAGAGAGAATGTAAGTCTGACACAGAAAAATTCAGACTTGACTGACCAGATCAGTGAAAGTGATGAGAAGCTTCACCAAGCAGAAAAAGTGGAGAAGCAATTGATTCAGGAAAAGTTAGAAATGCAGGAAGCACTGCAGAATACAGAATCAGCGGCGATCCAGGCGACACAAACTGCAGAGCTCCAAAAAATGGAGGCGCTGATGCAAACCCAGAGCAAGCACCAGAAAGAGGTGAAGACCCTGAGGGAGGTCTGGCACGATCAGGTTGAAGAGCTGCAGAAGCAGATGGCTGAGCACGAGATACAGTGCGCCAAGAGAGAGGAGGTGTCCGTCCGTCAGGTGGTTTGCCTGACACTGCGCTATAAAAGCGAGATGGCCGATATCTACAAGCAGCTGGACCACACGGCAAATGAGGGGGCCCGGCTGCAGCTGGAGCTGGACAAGACCCGGAAGGAGCACCTGCAGCTGCAGGTCAAGAATAGAGAAAATGAAACAGAGTTAAACCTCGCTCTGAAACAGATGACGGACATGGGAGAAGCGGCTAAAGTGGTTCAGTCGGGCTATCAATCCTACCTCCTAACCAAGCAAGCTGTACGTTCCTATACGTGTATATTCAATGCTGTTGCAATATTACGATTTGCTATAAAGATGAAGTTGGAGAAAGAGATTCCAAGGCTAAAAGAGACACGGTCACAAAATTAGACCAGGGAAAGTAAACTCAATGTCCTCACTGATGACAAAGAGGAAGGAGAAAGAATTGACTTTGATTGTGCTGCTGTTATTCCAGAAACAGATAGGCACCCTCCTGAGAATATACTCCCTGATCTGGAATTCAAAAATCCAGATCCTCAATTTCATTTACGTTGTCCAGAAGATTATCAAACTAGTGGACACACCCAGGACAACACAGAAGATGTTTTAGCCAAGTGGGTGGCAGTTCCTGAAAACACAAACTTGTTGACAGATCCTGATGACATGGTTAATATGGACTACGTTTGTACAGAGGCAACTACACTACCGACACACTTTATTGAAGTGTGGTCGGTACCGCAAGCCGGGAAATCTCCCGGCTTGCTAGTGGCCGCCCCTCGGCGTGCCGCGCGTCATAGACGCGCGGTCACGCGTCATCGGGAGCGTGCGCCCCCTGCACGCGTGTCCAGGGGCTCCCCGAGGGAGCCCTGGTGTCCCGCGATCGCGGGACAGCGGCAGGGGGTTCCGGGGGACCCGGCGGACCCGGCAGCGGTAGGGAGAGCGCCCCGATCGGAGGGCGCTCTTCTGCTGCTTCGGCGTGCGCCCGTCACACTCGGGCGCGCGCCAGGCTACTGCTGCGGCACAGAACGGGCAAATGCTCGAATAAACTGTGCCGCAGCAGTAGGTCTCCAAAACCCAAAGGCCTGGTAATGGCCACAAAAGGGAAATCAAAGATTGAAAAGAAAAAACAACGAAGGTTAACATGGCGCCTGAATAGTTCCATATCTCACCAATCTGGACCACACTGTGGAGCCAAGGAGAATCTGGTCCAAGGGTCTCATCAGAAGCTAAAGAAACAGTCCAGTCATTTGCAGGTTGCAGCGGGCTATGAAATAAAGTCAAAGGATGCAATAGACTGGAAGTCAAAAAAAAAAAAAAAAAAAAAAAAAATGTTTGGGGGAACTGACCGATTTATTTTTTTTATTACACGTGTGGACTATGTCACGGACACTTAACTATGCAAATAAGCATTTTGTCAATATTACAATGTTATATTGGTTCTCTGTGTTGAAAATGTAGCTAAACTACAAATTAATATACAGGGTTGATGGCCCTTAAGATTACAAGGCTGTAGTATAAGAGAAAAAATATTGGTAGCTTACAATATGGAAAAAAAAAATGCCCTTTTCGGTTGGTAAATTTATAATGAAGTTCATATTCGTATCATGTGAATACTTAATATTGTACTGAGGAGTTAGCTCAAGTATTTCAGGTAGGACGCTCACCCCAGTGAGGTCCATGGCCGCTCACCCCAGTAGGTGTGAGCTGGGGAGGGGGATATGTGACATAGTCCAAAGATGTTAGGCAGCTTTCTGCCCCATTTTAGAGCAGAAAGTGCAGGAATAGCTAAAAATGATCCGTTCCACAGCTTCCCATTAACTCAGGCAGCTGGATGGGAAATCCAGAGCACAGATTACAATGGCTCTAGTTCTCCCTCACCTGCTCTTCTAATCACATGCACAGGTATTTAGAGCAGAGAGGTTTTGCATTTCACTCTCTCTCCTTGGAGCCTGGGGGCTGGGGGTGTCTCTACTCTCCTGCATCCAGTATCGAGGTTGACGGCCTCTCCACGTATCACAGTACCAGAGGATTTGCCTGGACACCCCAAACAGATAAGACAAACAAATGGTTACTGCTGTTGCTAAAAGACTGTGCTGTATCTTGTGACCCTAAATGAGAGAGCATTGTTTTAAGCTGGGGAACCAGTTTAGTTGGCCAGCAGCTGTTAGAGAGACTGATTTTGATGTGTAGTTAGATCCCTGAAAGGGATAGGATTTTGTTTATATAGTTTGGTTTCTTTTTACTTGAAATAACAGTGTGGGAAATACTGTAACAATGAAATGAGTGAACTGCTGAATGAAAGTATCTGAGTACCTCTAACCTACACATGTTAAAGCTGCAGTACCTTACTTGGATGAAAATAAAGCAGGCAGAAGCCTGAGTTAAGCAGCTTAATACTTTGCATGATCCTGTTTTTGTATTAAATAACCCTAGAAGACTGTGTCGGGAAGAACCCAGACAGACGTCAGCACTACAAAAGAGGGGCGTTTGTCACAATGTATATGTATTTATGTGTGTGTATATGTATGTATGTATGTGTGTGTGTGTGTGTGTATGTATGTGTGTGTGTGTATATATGTGTGTGTGTGTATGTGTGTGTGTGTGTGTGTGTGTGTGTGTGTATGTGTGTGTGTGTGTGTGTGTGTGTGTGTATGTGTGTGTGTATATGTATGTGTGTGTGTATATGTATATGTATTTATGTGTGTGTATATGTATGTATGTATGTATGTGTGTGTGTGTGTATGTATATGTGTATATATATATATTTATATATATATATATATGTATATATGTGTATATGTATATGTGTGTATATATATATATATAAATATATGTGTGTGTGTGTGTATATATATATATGTGTATATATATGACTGCAGTGTGTATTGTGTCTGTGTGTTGGTGGTGATTGAATGCAGCGGTGCACAATCTGAGGGGGGTCGCCCCGGCGCAAGATTATTTAGGCGGGGCGCGTGCGGCAAAACCTGGCTGCGCAGGCGAAAAAGATGTGCGCGCGCGGCCGAACAGAATAGTGCAGGTGGCGGTCACGTAATTCGGAGGTACGGGGGAGGAGCACGCGCGAGCCCTGTGATGTCAAACGCCCCTCCCTCCGGTGTCTGCCCTACAATAACGCTGTGTTGCTGCTCTCCTCCGCTGGCAACCTGCTTCGCTGCGATCCTCTGCAAGTGAAAGGGTAGGCTGCCACTTTATCACTCATACTATGAATGTACAGAATTAAGGTGCTTGCACTCGTGCTTGCAAAATTATGCAGGACACCCTGTGCTCATGCTTGGAGAGTTGGTGATGTCACCGCTCTCAGCGGCAGCGTGGACGCAGTCTAATTTTGCAAGAGCGAGCTGTTGAAGTATGTAAGTATTTAAGCTGCGCTTATAGTGCCAGCGACACGACGTCATCCGAAAAATGCATTGTCGCTGCCGTGTGTGCTTATAGTAAGCGTGACGTGGCGATGCGATTTTTTGAAGCCGGCAATATTTGATTTTTCAGGGGCTGTCGCCTCATGTGACAGCCCCTGAACCAATCAATGGCCAGGTCGCCCGCACCGCCGCCGCAAAGCGAAATACAACTTTTGCTAGCGTCGCCGTCGCGGGCACTATACGCGCGGCCTTAGACATATTTGTATTTACATTGTATACCGTTTAATAAAGGTTTTTTTTTAATGTGATTTTGATCAGACAGGGGGGGGCCCGAGAAATTTCATGGATTAAAAGGGGGGCTCGGCCTAAAAAGTTTGCTCACTCCTGGTATAAGCCATAGTGCTACTCATATGCTTCTTTAAGCAGGTGTTTCTTAAGGTGGGTCTTAAAGGTGGATAGAGAGGGGGCTAGTCGGGTTTTGAGGGGAAGGGCATTCCAGAGGTGTGGGGCAGTCAGTGAGAAAGGTTTAAGACGGGAGAGTGCTTTAGATACAAAGGGGGTAGAGAGAAGACATCCTTGAGAAGAACGCAAGAGTCGGGATGGTGCATAGCGAGAAATTAGGTCTGAGATGTAAGGAGGCGCAAAAGAGTGTAAAGCTTTAAAAGTGAGGAGGAGAATTGAGTGTGAGATGCGGAATTTGATAGGAAGCCAGGAGAGAGATTTCAGCAGGGGAGATGCTGAGATAGATTTAGGAAAGAGCCGAGTGATTCTGGCAGCAGTGTTTAGGATAGATTGTAGGGGAGACAGGGGAGAGGCAGAAAGGCCGGACAGCAGGAGGTTACAGTAATCGAGACGTAGAGAATGAGGCCCTAAGTCAGAGTTTTAGCAATGGAGCAACAGAGAAAAAGGCGTATCTTTGTAATATTGAGGAGGAAAAAGCGACAGGTTTTCGATACGTTTTGAATGTGAGAGAGGAGTCGAGTGTGACCCCTAGGCAGCATGCTTTGGCTACTGGGTATATGATAGTACTTCCAATAGTAATGTGGAAGGAGGTACAGTAGTGGGGCCAGGTTTGGGATGAAATATGAGGAGCGCTGTTTTTGACATGTTAAGTTTAAGTCGGCGGAGGGCCATCCAGGATATCGCAGAGAGACATTCATAAACTTTGGTCTATACAGCAAGTGCAAAGTCAGGGGTTGAGAAGTAAATGTGTGTGTCATCGGCATAGAGGTGATATTTGTACCCAAGAGTGGAGAGGTCCCAGGACAGAGCCCTGGGGTACCCCCATAGAGAGATCGATAAAGGAGGAGGAGGTGTTAGCAAAAAAGACTGAAAGTACATCCCCTCCTGCTCGTGCCCCCCCTTTCCCCCGTTTTACCTTTTCTCCAGTGTTTTCTGAAGATACGTCATTTGACGTTGCATTGCCATGGCGATGCATCGCCAGAAGCCGTCGTAGACAAGGTAAGTGTTTTACAGAGGCCCTTGTACGCTCCTCCGGCATTTAATGTAAATGTTGTGGGGAAGAGAGTGGGGCCTCTGTAAGCACCGTGCCGCCTCCCCCTACCCCCAGAAAATGTTGCGCCCAGTCTGCGCAACTCTGTGTAAAGGTATAAGCATAGTAAATTGTGACCAAGATAAAGTGTGAGAATAATAAAAATCACAAGCTACAAATTGCATTAAGTGTGAAGGAGAGAATCTACTAATGTGACTCGCCAAATAAAACCATGAGATAAGGGACCAGAAAAGAAAATAGTTAGAGGTCAGGTGAGCTGAAGAAAACAGCAATCTGCTCTCCAAGCCAGAACACTTCAGAGTCTGCAGTTTGCCCTTTGATTTACGTGCATTGTTATTCCTAACATGATTCGGTTATTTACAGATCAGCTTCATCTGGAGGGAGGTAGAATTGCAGCTTTGAGAAAACCAACATCTTTCCCAAGGGCAGGGACAAAAACAACACAAAAGGAATTGGAGAAAAAAAAATCACAAGACCGTTAGTTTCAAGACAGTGATTGTAAAATCTGTCCTCCTTCTGCCAATATAAGGTTTATGGGAATACCAAATGGGTATTTCAGTATAGTTTTTACAACTCAAATGTGTGGGGGTTGATTACAAAGCTATGGTTATCCCAAATACCTTGAATGAATGAGTGCTACCTAAGAACAGATAAAATCATGTGAATGTATTTATTAGCATATGAAATGTAGACTGGGACAATTACACAGGATCGCAATCACCAGACAGAACAGAGGAGTTAAATAAAACAAGTTTATTTCGGCTACAGCCAACAGGAGCAACAGAATACCCAGCTTCAGGATTAAACTATCCAACAACAGGGGTTACGGGGGGAATCCGAGCCCGCTACATGCTGGGTGTCACTTCGGTAGGCTTACCCGGGATGTCTTCCACACTCTGTGTGTCTCAGGTACCTCAATACCGTTGGGATGCTACAGTAGTTGTATCCTAGCAGGTTTAAAGTTTCCGCCCATCTACATGACTGAGCCTCGTTTTGGGTGTCTTCCAAAAACCTTGGAGTAACATCAACTAGCTGACTCCAACAAAGTCCAATTGAGTCACTGGAACTGAGATCGGCAAGGCTTTACATAGTTTTTCCGTCTCTATATAAAAAGCATTGAAGACGGGGTGCTGACCAGTCAGAGTGCGGGTGTTAAGTGCCGGCCAATCACAGAGTAAAGGCTCGCCAGTGATGGATCAATCCAGGCCATGGGCGGTGACAGTGCTTCTACAACAGCCCACAGAAGCGGTAGGAGCAGAGAAGCCGCACTCCTGCCGTCAGATGTGATGATAGAAATAAGCCCCTGGCTGCTGCATGCGTGGAGGTACTCCCAATCACGCTATGTAAAAGACGCCCAATGGCGTTTTCACCATGTAACGAAAAACAAAAAGGTGTACACAGCGCACCAGGGTTAATAACAAATAATGTAATAGTGTGTATTCACAAATAGATTAAATAGTTGTGAATAATAGATGACCAAATATAATTAAGGCTCAATAATAAAAATATATATAATTATAATATCTCAATATTTATTAAAAAAAGAAATACACATAAAGAAATTAAATTAAGTGATAACCACTAATAACACAACCCTTGTAAAAATACAGATACAATCGGATACAATAATAAAACTACAGTGGGTGCGCTTAAAGCAGAGCTGGAACTCTCACGCCATGAGGTCTACGCTCGCAGCACAGAGCTGTGTACATTGAAGAAAACCTATGAGAATACCCTGAGTAATTTAGAGACTGTAAAAAGAGAGAATGTAAGTCTGACACAGAAAAATTCAGACTTGACTGACCAGATCAGTGAAAGTGATGAGAAGCTTCACCAAGCAGAAAAAGTGGAGAAGCAATTGATTCAGGAAAAGTTAGAAATGCAGGAAGCACTGCAGAATACAGAATCAGCGGCGATCCAGGCGACACAAACTGCAGAGCTCCAAAAAATGGAGGCGCTGATGCAAACCCAGAGCAAGCACCAGAAAGAGGTGAAGACCCTGAGGGAGGTCTGGCACGATCAGGTTGAAGAGCTGCAGAAGCAGATGGCTGAGCACGAGATACAGTGCGCCAAGAGAGAGGAGGTGTCCGTCCGTCAGGTGGTTTGCCTGACACTGCGCTATAAAAGCGAGATGGCCGATATCTACAAGCAGCTGGACCACACGGCAAATGAGGGGGCCCGGCTGCAGCTGGAGCTGGACAAGACCCGGAAGGAGCACCTGCAGCTGCAGGTCAAGAATAGAGAAAATGAAACAGAGTTAAACCTCGCTCTGAAACAGATGACGGACATGGGAGAAGCGGCTAAAGTGGTTCAGTCGGGCTATCAATCCTACCTCCTAACCAAGCAAGCTGTACGTTCCTATACGTGTATATTCAATGCTGTTGCAATATTACGATTTGCTATAAAGATGAAGTTGGAGAAAGAGATTCCAAGGCTAAAAGAGACACGGTCACAAAATTAGACCAGGGAAAGTAAACTCAATGTCCTCACTGATGACAAAGAGGAAGGAGAAAGAATTGACTTTGATTGTGCTGCTGTTATTCCAGAAACAGATAGGCACCCTCCTGAGAATATACTCCCTGATCTGGAATTCAAAAATCCAGATCCTCAATTTCATTTACGTTGTCCAGAAGATTATCAAACTAGTGGACACACCCAGGACAACACAGAAGATGTTTTAGCCAAGTGGGTGGCAGTTCCTGAAAACACAAACTTGTTGACAGATCCTGATGACATGGTTAATATGGACTACGTTTGTACAGAGGCAACTACACTACCGACACACTTTATTGAAGTGTGGTCGGTACCGCAAGCCGGGAAATCTCCCGGCTTGCTAGTGGCCGCCCCTCGGCGTGCCGCGCGTCATAGACGCGCGGTCACGCGTCATCGGGAGCGTGCGCCCCCTGCACGCGTGTCCAGGGGCTCCCCGAGGGAGCCCTGGTGTCCCGCGATCGCGGGACAGCGGCAGGGGGTTCCGGGGGACCCGGCGGACCCGGCGGACCCGGCAGCGGTAGGGAGAGCGCCCCGATCGGAGGGCGCTCTTCTGCTGCTTCGGCGTGCGCCCGTCACACTCGGGCGCGCGCCAGGCTACTGCTGCGGCACAGAACGGGCAAATGCTCGAATAAACTGTGCCGCAGCAGTAGGTCTCCAAAACCCAAAGGCCTGGTAATGGCCACAAAAGGGAAATCAAAGATTGAAAAGAAAAAACAACGAAGGTTAACATGGCGCCTGAATAGTTCCATATCTCACCAATCTGGACCACACTGTGGAGCCAAGGAGAATCTGGTCCAAGGGTCTCATCAGAAGCTAAAGAAACAGTCCAGTCATTTGCAGGTTGCAGCGGGCTATGAAATAAAGTCAAAGGATGCAATAGACTGGAAGTCAAAAAAAAAAAAAAAAAAAAAAAAAATGTTTGGGGGAACTGACCGATTTATTTTTTTTATTACACGTGTGGACTATGTCACGGACACTTAACTATGCAAATAAGCATTTTGTCAATATTACAATGTTATATTGGTTCTCTGTGTTGAAAATGTAGCTAAACTACAAATTAATATACAGGGTTGATGGCCCTTAAGATTACAAGGCTGTAGTATAAGAGAAAAAATATTGGTAGCTTACAATATGGAAAAAAAAAATGCCCTTTTCGGTTGGTAAATTTATAATGAAGTTCATATTCGTATCATGTGAATACTTAATATTGTACTGAGGAGTTAGCTCAAGTATTTCAGGTAGGACGCTCACCCCAGTGAGGTCCATGGCCGCTCACCCCAGTAGGTGTGAGCTGGGGAGGGGGATATGTGACATAGTCCAAAGATGTTAGGCAGCTTTCTGCCCCATTTTAGAGCAGAAAGTGCAGGAATAGCTAAAAATGATCCGTTCCACAGCTTCCCATTAACTCAGGCAGCTGGATGGAAAATCCAGAGCACAGATTACAATGGCTCTAGTTCTCCCTCACCTGCTCTTCTAATCACATGCACAGGTATTTAGAGCAGAGAGGTTTTGCATTTCACTCTCTCTCCTTGGAGCCTGGGGGCTGGGGGTGTCTCTACTCTCCTGCATCCAGTATCGAGGTTGACGGCCTCTCCACGTATCACAGTACCAGAGGATTTGCCTGGACACCCCAAACAGATAAGACAAACAAATGGTTACTGCTGTTGCTAAAAGACTGTGCTGTATCTTGTGACCCTAAATGAGAGAGCATTGTTTTAAGCTGGGGAACCAGTTTAGTTGGCCAGCAGCTGTTAGAGAGACTGATTTTGATGTGTAGTTAGATCCCTGAAAGGGATAGGATTTTGTTTATATAGTTTGGTTTCTTTTTACTTGAAATAACAGTGTGGGAAATACTGTAACAATGAAATGAGTGAACTGCTGAATGAAAGTATCTGAGTACCTCTAACCTACACATGTTAAAGCTGCAGTACCTTACTTGGATGAAAATAAAGCAGGCAGAAGCCTGAGTTAAGCAGCTTAATACTTTGCATGATCCTGTTTTTGTATTAAATAACCCTAGAAGACTGTGTCGGGAAGAACCCAGACAGACGTCAGCACTACAAAAGAGGGGCGTTTGTCACAATGTATATGTATTTATGTGTGTGTATATGTATGTATGTATGTGTGTGTGTGTGTGTGTATGTATGTGTGTGTGTGTATATATGTGTGTGTGTGTATGTGTGTGTGTGTGTGTGTGTGTGTGTGTATGTGTGTGTGTGTGTGTGTGTGTGTGTGTATGTGTGTGTGTATATGTATGTGTGTGTGTATATGTATATGTATTTATGTGTGTGTATATGTATGTATGTATGTATGTGTGTGTGTGTGTATGTATATGTGTATATATATATATTTATATATATATATATATGTATATATGTGTATATGTATATGTGTGTATATATATATATATAAATATATGTGTGTGTGTGTGTATATATATATATGTGTATATATATGACTGCAGTGTGTATTGTGTCTGTGTGTTGGTGGTGATTGAATGCAGCGGTGCACAATCTGAGGGGGGTCGCCCCGGCGCAAGATTATTTAGGCGGGGCGCGTGCGGCAAAACCTGGCTGCGCAGGCGAAAAAGATGTGCGCGCGCGGCCGAACAGAATAGTGCAGGTGGCGGTCACGTAATTCGGAGGTACGGGGGAGGAGCACGCGCGAGCCCTGTGATGTCAAACGCCCCTCCCTCCGGTGTCTGCCCTACAATAACGCTGTGTTGCTGCTCTCCTCCGCTGGCAACCTGCTTCGCTGCGATCCTCTGCAAGTGAAAGGGTAGGCTGCCACTTTATCACTCATACTATGAATGTACAGAATTAAGGTGCTTGCACTCGTGCTTGCAAAATTATGCAGGACACCCTGTGCTCATGCTTGGAGAGTTGGTGATGTCACCGCTCTCAGCGGCAGCGTGGACGCAGTCTAATTTTGCAAGAGCGAGCTGTTGAAGTATGTAAGTATTTAAGCTGCGCTTATAGTGCCAGCGACACGACGTCATCCGAAAAATGCATTGTCGCTGCCGTGTGTGCTTATAGTAAGCGTGACGTGGCGATGCGATTTTTTGAAGCCGGCAATATTTGATTTTTCAGGGGCTGTCGCCTCATGTGACAGCCCCTGAACCAATCAATGGCCAGGTCGCCCGCACCGCCGCCGCAAAGCGAAATACAACTTTTGCTAGCGTCGCCGTCGCGGGCACTATACGCGCGGCCTTAGACATATTTGTATTTACATTGTATACCGTTTAATAAAGGTTTTTTTTTAATGTGATTTTGATCAGACAGGGGGGGGCCCGAGAAATTTCATGGATTAAAAGGGGGGCTCGGCCTAAAAAGTTTGCTCACTCCTGGTATAAGCCATAGTGCTACTCATATGCTTCTTTAAGCAGGTGTTTCTTAAGGTGGGTCTTAAAGGTGGATAGAGAGGGGGCTAGTCGGGTTTTGAGGGGAAGGGCATTCCAGAGGTGTGGGGCAGTCAGTGAGAAAGGTTTAAGACGGGAGAGTGCTTTAGATACAAAGGGGGTAGAGAGAAGACATCCTTGAGAAGAACGCAAGAGTCGGGATGGTGCATAGCGAGAAATTAGGTCTGAGATGTAAGGAGGCGCAAAAGAGTGTAAAGCTTTAAAAGTGAGGAGGAGAATTGAGTGTGAGATGCGGAATTTGATAGGAAGCCAGGAGAGAGATTTCAGCAGGGGAGATGCTGAGATAGATTTAGGAAAGAGCCGAGTGATTCTGGCAGCAGTGTTTAGGATAGATTGTAGGGGAGACAGGGGAGAGGCAGAAAGGCCGGACAGCAGGAGGTTACAGTAATCGAGACGTAGAGAATGAGGCCCTAAGTCAGAGTTTTAGCAATGGAGCAACAGAGAAAAAGGCGTATCTTTGTAATATTGAGGAGGAAAAAGCGACAGGTTTTCGATACGTTTTGAATGTGAGAGAGGAGTCGAGTGTGACCCCTAGGCAGCATGCTTTGGCTACTGGGTATATGATAGTACTTCCAATAGTAATGTGGAAGGAGGTACAGTAGTGGGGCCAGGTTTGGGATGAAATATGATGAGCGCTGTTTTTGACATGTTAAGTTTAAGTCGGCGGAGGGCCATCCAGGATATCGCAGAGAGACATTCATAAACTTTGGTCTATACAGCAAGTGCAAAGTCAGGGGTTGAGAAGTAAATGTGTGTGTCATCGGCATAGAGGTGATATTTGTACCCAAGAGTGGAGAGGTCCCAGGACAGAGCCCTGGGGTACCCCCATAGAGAGATCGATAAAGGAGGAGGAGGTGTTAGCAAAAAAGACTGAAAGTACATCCCCTCCTGCTCGTGCCCCCCCTTTCCCCCGTTTTACCTTTTCTCCAGTGTTTTCTGAAGATACGTCATTTGACGTTGCATTGCCATGGCGATGCATCGCCAGAAGCCGTCGTAGACAAGGTAAGTGTTTTACAGAGGCCCTTGTACGCTCCTCCGGCATTTAATGTAAATGTTGTGGGGAAGAGAGTGGGGCCTCTGTAAGCACCGTGCCGCCTCCCCCTACCCCCAGAAAATGTTGCGCCCAGTCTGCGCAACTCTGTGTAAAGGTATAAGCATAGTAAATTGTGACCAAGATAAAGTGTGAGAATAATAAAAATCACAAGCTACAAATTGCATTAAGTGTGAAGGAGAGAATCTACTAATGTGACTCGCCAAATAAAACCATGAGATAAGGGACCAGAAAAGAAAATAGTTAGAGGTCAGGTGAGCTGAAGAAAACAGCAATCTGCTCTCCAAGCCAGAACACTTCAGAGTCTGCAGTTTGCCCTTTGATTTACGTGCATTGTTATTCCTAACATGATTCGGTTATTTACAGATCAGCTTCATCTGGAGGGAGGTAGAATTGCAGCTTTGAGAAAACCAACATCTTTCCCAAGGGCAGGGACAAAAACAACACAAAAGGAATTGGAGAAAAAAAAATCACAAGACCGTTAGTTTCAAGACAGTGATTGTAAAATCTGTCCTCCTTCTGCCAATATAAGGTTTATGGGAATACCAAATGGGTATTTCAGTATAGTTTTTACAACTCAAATGTGTGGGGGTTGATTACAAAGCTATGGTTATCCCAAATACCTTGAATGAATGAGTGCTACCTAAGAACAGATAAAATCATGTGAATGTATTTATTAGCATATGAAATGTAGACTGGGACAATTACACAGGATCGCAATCACCAGACAGAACAGAGGAGTTAAATAAAACAAGTTTATTTCGGCTACAGCCAACAGGAGCAACAGAATACCCAGCTTCAGGATTAAACTATCCAACAACAGGGGTTACGGGGGGAATCCGAGCCCGCTACATGCTGGGTGTCACTTCGGTAGGCTTACCCGGGATGTCTTCCACACTCTGTGTGTCTCAGGTACCTCAATACCGTTGGGATGCTACAGTAGTTGTATCCTAGCAGGTTTAAAGTTTCCGCCCATCTACATGACTGAGCCTCGTTTTGGGTGTCTTCCAAAAACCTTGGAGTAACATCAACTAGCTGACTCCAACAAAGTCCAATTGAGTCACTGGAACTGAGATCGGCAAGGCTTTACATAGTTTTTCCGTCTCTATATAAAAAGCATTGAAGACGGGGTGCTGACCAGTCAGAGTGCGGGTGTTAAGTGCCGGCCAATCACAGAGTAAAGGCTCGCCAGTGATGGATCAATCCAGGCCATGGGCGGTGACAGTGCTTCTACAACAGCCCACAGAAGCGGTAGGAGCAGAGAAGCCGCACTCCTGCCGTCAGATGTGATGATAGAAATAAGCCCCTGGCTGCTGCATGCGTGGAGGTACTCCCAATCACGCTATGTAAAAGACGCCCAATGGCGTTTTCACCATGTAACGAAAAACAAAAAGGTGTACACAGCGCACCAGGGTTAATAACAAATAATGTAATAGTGTGTATTCACAAATAGATTAAATAGTTGTGAATAATAGATGACCAAATATAATTAAGGCTCAATAATAAAAATATATATAATTATAATATCTCAATATTTATTAAAAAAAGAAATACACATAAAGAAATTAAATTAAGTGATAACCACTAATAACACAACCCTTGTAAAAATACAGATACAATCGGATACAATAATAAAACTACAGTGGGTACAAACAACAACTAACTAATAACTCAGATGAAGACATACTGTACAAGAAAACATCACATACTAACCAGGAAGAGTAAAATTGGGACTGCAGTGATCAGCGCTGATTTTAATGTCCGGACACACCGATCAACCAGCTGATGTTCCTCCGCTACAACTCCCTGGCACTCTGGCACTCTGGCAATGGGAATGCGCGCTGAACAGCCTCACGTGACTTCTACGCGTTTCACAACTATGTGCTTTGTCAGTGGGTCACGTTGGAAGCTGTCCACGCGTCTTTTAACGCCTATGCCAACCATTAATTGTGGCCAAATCCCCAATTGCCTACAATTCCACACCGCCTTGTAACACGGTTGGCGCAGGTATCAACCAATGAAAATACATGACAAATATGCATAATAGAGGGAAAAACAAGAGAGTGAGGACTAGGAAGGGTTCGGTAACGGCAGAGAGAGGAGGAGCCCCATGCCTCCACCCCTACCATCAGGTCGCGGAGTGTGGGAGAAAGAAAGCTTCCAGAGCAGAGACAGACTGAGTGAGCCAGGTCTCATTTATAGCAAAGAGGAGCAGAGAGTGAGAGAGAAAGAAGTCATGCACAGAGAGGAACTTGTTAGAAAGGGAGCGAACATTCCAAAGGGCACAGGAGAAAGGCAGAGGAGGGAGGGTGGCAGGGGATGGGTATGAGTTTGGAGGGGTTGACACCAGATGGAGTAGAAGTTGCATTTGCGAGGACGAGAGCATGTAGAAATAAGGCAGGGACCAGGATTGGGAGAGATATCCCCAGAATAAAGGAGAAGAAACATGGATAGAAAGTGTGTGTGAGGATGATTTGTAGGGGTGTGTTTTGGTACAAGGGATATAGCTGTGTAGTGTCAGAGGGCACAGGTAAGAAAGTAGTTAATGTGAACTGAGAAGTGACAAAGAGAGGAGAGATGGAGATATATGAATAGAGTTAGAGACATAATGAGGCTGGTAGAAATGTAAAAAGAAGTGAGGTCATAGCAAATATAAATAGTAAAGGTGGCATGGCAGTAATAGTAAAGTGCAGAGATGTGCAGTCTGGGATAGATAATATCCTCCTTTCCAGCGTAGATCAAATCCAGAAATCACTGCCAGTAAGTGTTGTCCACTTGTTCACTCCTTTTGAACCCCCTTTTAAACTCCACTTTGCTTGCTACTTAAAATGTGCTACTAGAGCATGGGCTGCATGTCCCTGCTCCACAGACCTGAGTAAAAAACCCTCCCCTCTCCTACAGTGTCCCAAACACTTCACTGAACCCAAATTTAGATAACAGACATTACATTTTTTTTAGTTTTTTTAATTTAGTAATTGTCTTAACAAATGTGCTAAATAAAAAGGTGTTATTCTGACTTTGCAGCAAAAAAGTAGTGTTACTCCCTGTGACGAATGTCACAGAGAACCTATATGTTACAAACAAGGAGAGACAACGGAAAGGGTAGGGAGTGATCACAAAACCATACTAATTGTGTAGTTAAGTAATGAATAAGGTAATCAAATAGTGGGTGCAAACTGTGAACTGACTAGTGAATCAGAAAAAGGGGGGTAAGGAAAACACAAAATGATGGTGCCCCTAAAAGAATTCACTAAACTGCACACCACTAGGTGTAAAAATAACTTTTAATAAATTGACTTAAAACATATATTACCAAAGATAGGTGTAACGTGAGTTAAAAATAAATTAAATCGAAAAAAGGTGTCAAGCATCTATGTCATCTAGTGTGTATGGTATCAATATCCCATTTTACCAGCTAATGATGGTGGGATTCAAAGGCATAGGATGCAATAGGTCAGGGTATTAGCCCCTCTGGATCAGCTGTTAGACCAGATGGTAACTGTATAGAAGTCAGCGAGAACAACTGAGGAGTGATAAATAACCTATACCCTTAGCATGAACACATAGTTAGCTATTGAGTGATTGTGGCTATCACATTGATTGCATATCTTGTTAATGCAAAGATTAGCACTCACAGCCACAATGTTGACAAACACATAGCATATACTCTATGCATACACACTGATATAGGGGGGGATAGCCACAGTACTCGCTGACTGCACAAACTAGACTAAATGAGCTAAGTTCTGTGATATAAGCATACTGAACCAGGAACCTAACAAAACTACATTAAAACAGCTCCAAGTAGGAGACTGAACACATTGCACGTCCAACGCGCGTTTCCCTCCAGCAAAGGAGCTTCTTCAGGGACAAATTTTACTGGGGGGGAGAGGACTGAGCCCTTATATACCCTGTCAGTACCTTGCACAAATGATTACCAGCAGCTGTTGCGCATGCGCACTGTGCTCACGCCCGCAGCAGTGAAATAAAGTGTCACAATACTCATAAGGATAGGTGCTATAAAGTTCTAATGTCATCATAACCACAACATACTATTGGTAGTAGCTTCCCGATTGTTTCCCGGGCAGAAGCAGCCGTTTAGAAGCATAACGGCGCCCTCGCCGGGTACTGCGCATGCGCGAGGACTTAGAGGATAATCCTGTTAGAAACTAGCCTCGTATCGCGCATGCGCGGGAACTTAGAAAGAATCCTATAGATGTTAATCAAGAGTTGCGCATGCGTGGGGACTTAGGAGATATTCAGGTTGTAAATTCGTCAAGTTAATACCCTGACTTATTGCATCCTATGCCTTTGAATCCCACCATCATTATCTGGTAAAATGGGATATTGATACCATACACACTAGATGACATAGATGCTTGACACCTTTTTTCGATTTAATTTATTTTTAACTCACGTTGCACCTATCTTTGGTAATATATGTTTTAAGTGAATTTATTAAAAGTTATTTTTTACACCTAATGGTGTGCAGTTTAGTGAATTCTTTTAGGGGCACAATCATTTTGTGTTTCCCTTCCCCCCCCCCCTTTTTCTTATGTTACAAACAAGCAATATTAAATCTCTTCAAAGAGGTCTTGGAGATGAAGATATGGGAACTCATGTGATGTTGATGTAACACTCCCTTTAGTTGAATTCTGATTATTGTACCCAAACTCATTCTTTTTAATGCTCAAAACCTTTCACCTGTGACAAAGACAGGCCAACCTTTTGTGGTTGTGTCTTATCTCCCACTCATCAATCGTTCATGACATTTAAGGCTGGGAGAGAGAGAATGATTTTAAACTCAAATCAATATTTAGAGTATAAAATACCCTACAACCTCTCCCTGTAACTCCTAGAGTAATACTAAGCTCCTCATTGCATTTGTATTATTTTGCGGAAGGCGTAGATATCATTTTTGCCAACTCAACTTCTACTTTTCAAGGAGGAGACAAATATCTGAGATATGCAACCCAGATACCCTGTCATATTTACTGTCAGTACAATCTTGTATTTCAGCTCATCACAAATCTATATCTTTTATTCTTGTAACATGCACCACATTTTAATTATCTTACATTATGGAGGATCTTTAATAAGTAATATAGTGACCATTTTCTCACCTCTGTCTGCTAGTCCAGAGATGAACCAGGAGTTTTCATGATGTCCCCTTTGAGGATGCCATGGCCAGATCACATAATGACAACCCCAGATACCCCTCATAGAGACATAGAAAAATTGTTTTTGTTTTTTTTAAAGTTAACCCCTTGGTTGCTGTATTGTTAACAGAAATGAAATAGGTGTAACATAGGTGTCTCTAGTGTGACACAGCCATGTCATACCTTGACCAATGTTTGTACCAATATTTGCTCTGCTTATTCTTACCTTTCTTTTATGTCCTAACACCAGTGCAGAATTACAGCATCTGATTTCTTTTTTGTTTATTTTTTGGTAGATAAATAAGACTGATGTTTCTTTACACAGAGTATTTTGCAGCCTATTTATATAAACATATATAAAAATGTATGTAATAAGGAGACATTTAAAATTCTAAGAGAGATGTGATTTCTTGTGTTTTACAATAGAACAGAGGAGTAACCATTGCTTACAAGTTGCCATTTATCTTAGCTTGTAAACAACTTAACATTGGAATTGACTTTCTTAAACAAAGCATGCTTAAATACAAAAGTGTCTGTTTATTGTTCTTTGAAAATGCAGAATTTTTTGGTTTTCAATGGAGAACTTATTGATCAAGTGTTTCATTTACCCATAGCCCATTCTGTTCTAGATAGAGGGCCAATATAGATACCTGTATAGGGAGTGAATAAATGAAACTTTCCCTATTCAACACTGCACCATCACAAAAAAAGTGAGCACCCATCAAATCCCACCCTTGTTTCATCTTATAATATTTACAAGCTATCTTTAAAATAAGTATATCTTATGCTCGCAATGTGATATTTATAACAGTGACAACAGTCTCCCAGATTTATTCCCTTAAACAGGTTATTCCCATTCTGTAATTTTGGTCCAACATGAGACTACACCATTATACTGCAGTTAGAATAACATTTGCATTGTACTTGAACCCTTTTGCAATGTGTTTCTGCTCGGAAGCAAATGGGTAATCAGGATGATATTTTTCTACAGACCAATGCATTATAGATGAGTTCAGTGAGTGAGCAGTTAATAAATTAATAAATGCAGGAAGCTGAAAGGTCACAGAGGTGTAACCTATGGTGTCTTATCTGCTGGACTCCATCTTAGATGCAGCTGAGCCTGCAGTTTTCCTCTTAAGCGTCTACCACTAGAAAACTGAAAACATATCTGCATTTTTAACTCTAGGCTGCTGGAACAATTTGCACTTTATTAGCCAACAATACAGGCCTCTTTCTCAAAAACCTACCCACATAGAAACTGTTATTCAAGTGTGTTGTATTAGCATTGCCAACTGGACTCTAGTTTTTGATTAATCAGGGTTTGTTATCTATGGAGATTATCAACCACCACAAAGGGACATATGTCTTTTAATGTCGATGGACATACGTCTTTTATTTTTTAACCTCATTTAATATGTAAAAAGAGCAAAGGGTGGAAACAATCCTAGAACAGGAGCATTCTAAAATCATACATGTAACACATACTTTCAAAAAATGAAAATACGAAGAAGATATATAAATATATACACTGTGACCACAAAATGTTTGGGCTGTACATATACATAGAACATACAGTGCTGTATACTGTAGGAAACTAACTCTCCCTCATAGTTCATTGTGGTCACCCGGGTACCATATATGTATTGGCCCTTAGTTAATAATAAAAATGCATCCACCAAATAAGCATGAGCCCAAAGCGAGTATTCATAAATTAATTATTAACACAGGACATTCTTTAGATCATTTATTTTATATAGCCAGCAGAATCCTCTAAAGTTATATCTTTTACATGGTAAATAAAGTGCTTATTTAAAAATAACTCTATACTGTAGTTAACATCACCTGGTCCTGCCGAGCTGCATGGAGACAGACTTTTCCTGGTCAGACAGACCCTCTCATAGCAGAAAAAAGGAGAGCACTAATGTGTTTAAAAAACAGGTTTATGTACCAAAGAGGTACCCTTTGTCACTACCTTTAACTCTGTGAACAATAAGATAGAAAAAATTGTCAAAAAACATTGGGGGAGTTTGTGCAATGATCCGGTTTAGGTGCCCACATCACTGACATTCCAAAATTCATCTATAGGAGAGCCAAGAATCTTAAACATTCACTTGCCCCTAGTGATGTTGGAATAAAACCAGAACATATAGACACCAAATTATGGCTTCATAGTAAACCCCTTGGAAACACGCAGTGTGCAAATATTTGCACACTGAGAAGAAAACATTTAGGTCGTATTCTACTGGTGAGAGCTTCGCTGTTGATAATTTTCTTAATTTTTTTTTTTTACATGTTCTTGTATAGCGCTGCTGATTGTATGCAGCGCTTTACAGAGACATTTTGCAGGCACAGGTCCCTGCCCCATGAGCTTACAATCTATGTTTTTGGGAGGAGGGAGATAAAGTGACTTGCCCAAGATCACAAGGAGCCGACACCGGGAACTGAACCAGGCTCCCCTGCAGCAATCTCAGTGTCAGTCAGTGTCTTTACTCACTGAGCCACTCCTTCTCCCATTATTAATTGCAAATCTACCCACCTAGTGTACCTGATTAATTGCGCTTGTGACCTTCAATATGTAGGCCGTACTAAAAGATGCCTAAGAGTGCGAATTCAGGAGCACATTAGAAATATTAAAAGTGGGTATGAGAAACACAGTATATCGCACCCTTTTGCGTCACATCATAATACGGACCCCTCTACACTAATGTTTATGGGAATTAAAACTGTACGTAGGGAGAGGAAAGGGGGAGATAGAATCAAGAGTCTCTCCTATCAGAAGACATTCTGGATTTACAAACTTGATTCCCTCTCTCCTAAAGGGTTAAATGAAGATATAGACATCTGGTCCCTTTACTAAATGGTACTATCTTCTGGGGTTCTCCTTCATATAGATATTTTACCATCTTTTCCTCTTTGAGATTAGTCCATCAATTGTGTCTCTGTTATTAGTAAAATGTATCTCTAATTATGGTATCTTTTTCTTTCAGCATTTGTTGATTTGTATGTGTTAATTTTTATGTGTGTATTTATTATGCATTTTTATGTGCACTTTTTACTTTTTTATGCTGTTGATTAAATGTAGGAATGTTTATTATGCATGCAGCTGTTTGACTTTTCCCTGCAAGTCTGATGATTGGCTGGGTAATTTGAGTAATTGGCCTATCAGCTTGGATTGATGGGTATTTATTTTATACCCACACCCTGGTTATTCATTTTCTGAAGAAGTAGCGCTCTGCAACGAAACATGTTGGATGAATGCCAAATTGCTGCATACTAGCTATATCTGTATTTCCTCCTATCTGTGAGTTTGCCACTTGCTCCTATCTACTGCGCACGACCGAATCTACATCTAGTCTCTGTGGAGAAGATCGCGCGAGAGCTGTGTCATCATTGCATGACCAAGCGCCCGAGTCACGTGACCGTAAGTGTCGGTAGCGTCGGGTGGAGCGAGGAACACGGAGACTACTCTGAAATCCACAGTGGTTGTATACCAGCTCCCCTTATCCCTACTGCTATACTAAGGACACTCCTGATTGTGGCTAGACCTAAGGGAGGTCTCTGGACTTGGGATTATCGGACGATTTCCCTGCTGCTGTATAGGAAGTGATCTGCTGTGAGTCTGATCTGCGATCCTCAGTTCCAGCGTGCGGTAACCCAAACCATGCTTCGTTGATTGCTTGTAATCTCTTGCTTGATGTACGCAGAACTTTAATTTTTTAATATATTTCTTCATAGTACTTACTTCACTACTAGCGTTGTGTGCTGTGTTTTTTGTTTCATTTTTATGTACCGTCCAATGACTGATCTAAAGATACATGAACCAAAAGAAACACTGTGTGAATATGGAAAAGAATACAAATACAAAGAAGATACCGTACAATAAAAACCATATGGGAACTTCTTTCGTCACTGGCAGCTTATCACAGCAATAGTAAATGATAATAATTGTGTGTTCTTGTATAGCGCTGCTAGTTTTATGTAGCGCTTTACAGAGACATTTTGCAGGCACGGGTCCCTGTCCTGTAGAGCTTGCAATCTATGTTTTTGGTGCCTTAGGCACAGTGAGATAAGTTGACTTGCCCAAGGTCACAAGGAGCCGACACCGGGAATTGAACCAAGTTCCACCTGCTTCAAACTCAGTGCCCGAGTCAGTATCTTTCCTCACTGAGCCCCTCCTTCATCTCTTGCCCCAGTGGCAAATCTCCAAAAAGAGGAGAAAGGAGACTGATGGTGTAGATCATAAGATTTATAAACAAAATCAGATTAAACAGCAGAGTATGCACTCACACTTTTTCTAATCTTTTAAGCATGATAATGAACGGTCTTTCTCCGGGATAGATGGAGGTAGGAGCCCTCTTGATGGGGAGTAGATCTCACTGATGCTGAGGGCAGCCGGACGCTATCTTTGAATTTTCACACCCGCTTTGCACCAATAACGCGAGCACTCGGCTGGAACTCGGCTCAGCTCTGGCTCCGTCTCTCTTTCTTCTCTTTAACCACCAAATAACTCAACGCGTTTCACATTAAATGGTTCGTTAGGAGTCTCTAATTACAGATCCAATCTGATATCACATATATACTCTGATCAATGAATAAATCAAACAGTTTATTGAGAACACACTAATAAAATCTAAACATTAATTAAACCATTTATGCCTAATCATCAATAGGAATCTAAATACACTATAACCTATTGAATTGCAACATAAACAGTACATACTGTAGTTGCATACTGTACATATACAATGTGAAAGGTAAATATACCGTCCACTTTCTATGCAATAAGTAAAAGGAACATAACAACTGTGTGTATATATATTTATATATATAAATATATATATACACACAGTTGTTATGTTCCTTTTACTTATTGCATAGAAAGCGGACGGTATATTTACCTTTCACATTGTATATGTACAGTATGCAACTACAGTATGTACTGTTTATGTTGCAATTCATGTTGTATATATATATATATAAGACTTATATATAAGACTGCACAATACTGTAAATGTTACCAAGAAACTGACAATACAATATATACACTGGGTAGATATTTCAGTGGTGCTATAGGGCCAAAATAAATGATGAGAGCAATAGAAAAAGAAGCCCAAAAAGACAGCACTCTGGTATACCGTTGGCAATATCAAAAACACTATTTATTAATTAGATGTCACAAAAAGAAATAAAAGATAGCACAGAAATTAAAAAAATATATATTTTGGTATCATAACCATTTTCAGTCTCATGATATTACTGAAGAGATCTGATTTATCTGTGAGGTCACTAGGCTCCATCTTCTTACATCTGATGCATGTATTAGGGGTTCACTCTCAGTCATTCTGCCTCTGCCTTAGAGTAACACTGTTCATTGTTTTTCCTGTTATGCCGCATTACCATTACTCTATGTATTGCATATCTGGGATCTGTATTTAAGCTTGGGATAACCTTATCCGTATTCCCTGGCTTTTTTCAGTGTTACCTATTGATATGACAGGCACTGTAGTCAGCATACTGTCTTGGTTTACGTACAGGGGATCTATGCCTTTTTTTTTTTTTAATTTCTGTGCTATCTTTTATTTCTTTTTGTGACATCTAATTAATAAATAGTGTTTTTGATATTGCCAACGGTATACCAGATGCTGTCTTTTTGGGCTTCTTTTTCTCTTGCTCTCATTATATATATATATATATATATAGTGGTCGACAAATCACCAAAAAATCTACTCGCCGAACAAAAAAAATCTACTCGCCACCTAGTACCAAACGTGTGCTGCTTGAGCCAATAGGAGCTCGCCACGATGTTAAATCCACTCGCCCGGGGCGTGCAAATGTATAGGTTTGTCGAACACTGTATATATATATATATATATATATATTCTATATATATATATATATATATATAGGAGCACCACCTTGAGAAAGGTCCCACTGGGGGACCGAAACGTCGTTTTTTGTGTCTTCTATCAAATATAGAAAATTCATGATTTACTTACCTGCGTGCTGTCCCTTGATGTCATGTTGCAACCGGTATCGTATGGTATATATATATATATATATATATATATATATATATATATATATATATATATATATATATAATTATTATAACCCATTAATTTACAGAACAAAGAAATACATAATTACATACATTTAAAAACACAAGATAAAAATGAGATCTATCTAAAAAATGGAAGCGAGGGGAAACAAGAAGAAATGTATTAAATAGACCTCATATAATTAAAATGGACACCAAAAAATGGTTGCCGAGGGTGGAGGGTGTGTTAGAGTTGTCGATGGCTCCAGGGAACATCTGCAGGTAATATCCTAAATTCAGAGCTCATATAAATTTACTGGAATATAGTATTGTACAATATTTTTCTAAAGTATTTATGAAAAACATTTGAATATAAAATATTTTAAAATATATAAATTACTAAAAGAAATTATTTCAAAATCTATATAAAATTCACACATTAAAAGCTCCAGTGTAAATTTTTACATTTAATCCATCGGGAATCAGAGTTTAACATTTAAAAATCCAGTATGTTTCCCTTTGTACCATGTGGGCTCCAGTATGTGGGTGGGATATCAAGGCCTTTACATGCAGTATCTGAGTATTAGAACACATAGGGAACATTAGGAACCATGTATTATCCCACAATGTTTCAAACCACTTTGATCAGTTTCATCAAGCAAAACCTGAGAGGCTCATTTACAAGCCATTGAACATGCAGAGATAGATGGGAGAGGAGGGGATAGAGTGTTGAACAAAGGGAAACACACTGGATTTTTAAACTTTAAACTCTGATTCTCGATGATGTATAACAATGTGAGACCACAGAAGTCAGGTGAAGAACAACCTTTGATCCTGTGACATATTATATTATTGCAGTATATCATGTTGTAAGTATTCTGGGGTTGTACTGTATATTTTATGTTACTTGATTGGCGTTCCTTGAAATTGTTATACAGTAGTATCTACTTTTGTTGCTTGACATTTGCCTTTCTAAGGAGCACCACTGTTAAACTTTTGACTTTGCTTCTTTTCTAACAGCGCACTGTACAGTGCATCAAAATGATTCTATTGTTTTTACATTGGTTACATCATCCTTGTATAAGGTTTATTTTTTTATGGGCAGTGTGTATGGTAGTTATAGAATAAAGCCATGTTGTCTAAATGTCTTCGCTTAGGAGCAGGGCAATAAAATTAAAGCCTGACTACTATTTAGGCCCTCATTTAGTATACAGTGAATCTATTTTCTCCATGTCAGGGAAACTCTGACCGCCATTCAATGAAGTCTACAACAACTATTCAAAATAAGATGAAACTTCAAATGAACCTTCCTGATATGGAGAGGTGGTTTCATTGCATATTGAACAAGGACCAAATTGCGTTTAGTTTTCATTTTCCTTCGTACTGTATGTATGTACTGTATATGTTTAGGTGTATAGTGTTATTCATGTACATAGTGCTTTACAGCAGTAATACATGTAATAGGAGACAGTAAAGGAATAAGCGCTTCATACATAAAAGTAAACAATAGGAACAGAAGTCTCTGCTCCGAAGAGCTAACAATCCAAGTGGTAAGTAGGGAGAACTTACACAGACAGGAAGAGGGGTTTCTAGTAAGTTAAGATGTATAGTACTGGCCAAGGGAGCTACCCATACGCTTCGTTAAAGAGGTGTGTTTGAAGAAGGGCCCTAAAGGTGGATAGAGAGGGTGCCAGTCGGATATTGAGGGGGAGGGCCTTCCAGAGGTGTGGGGCAGTCAGTGAAAAAGGTTTAAGGCGGGAGAGGGCTTTAGATACAAAAGGGGTAAACAGAAGACATTATTGAGCAGAACGCAGGAGTTGGGCAGGTATATAGCGAGAAATTAGGACTGAGATATAATGAGGGGCAGAGGCTTGTATATCCTTAAAAGAGAAGAAGAATCTAACACTTTAATGTCACATACAGATGTAGCAGGCACTAGCCATGCCCCTTTTTTGTCTTGGTCCCGCCCCCTTTTACATGTGGCTAATGCATTTAGAATGGCAGCTGCTCTCGCTGCGGTATTGTGTGTGTCCTGCTGCAACGCGCCAGGGGGACCAATAATGGCTGCTACAGCACATCTGTATACAGCAGTGCCCAAAAAGTAATGTGACACGTTTTTTGTTGTAAGTTTAGCTCACTTGCGTTATGGAATTACTAGAGAATTCCTTAGTTAAGTAGCTGCTTAAAACAAGCGTACATGGAATCATTTGTTTGTGGAAGGGTATTTGTGGTGTGAGGGATCAGCTATTCCAGTCCAGTCTTTCAGTCTGTCCTTCTACAGCTGGCTGATTAATAAATCACAGATAATCTCTGCCTTTCATTATCCAACACTTCCCAGCCTTATTTGCATGGTGGAAAAAAAAAATCAGAAGTCAGCCTGTCACTCAGACATGCTTTTTAGCTGCTAATGCTAGGTCTCCAGCTCACCTCGTTTCTGCCTTTTGCACTCCCCAAGCCTGTTTTGCATTTAGCATTTCTTTTATTTGTTTTCCCTGCATTGCCTTGTGCTCCCTCAGATTGGCACCTGCTACACTTGCTCTGGTCCAGGCACTCAGCGTGCTCTGCTTCCAGAGGCTGATTTATCCATTGCAGCTGATCTCTGCCTTTAAACGCAAAGAAACAAGCCCAAGGCATATCCAAATTCATAAAAAAAAAACATTTCATGGAGCGTAAAGGTTTGTCGTGGCTAGGTAAAGTAGCCATTATTAAGATCACTATTCCCCCCAATATATATATATATATATATATATAAAGCAGAAAATAGCCGTGTTAGTCCAGTTGCGATAGTGTAGAATAAATGAGTTCTTCAGTATTAGGTGATACCTTTTTTATTGGGCTAATATATAACTGAAACTGTTGTTTGTGAGTGTCTGTAGACCATTTGATTGGTCCGTCGGTCCGCCCGCCCACAGCTCTCATTGGCTGGTGTGTCTCGCCCCCCCGTGTGTCCCGCCCCCCCACGGCTCTCATTGGCTGGTGTATCTTGCCCACCCCCCTGCTACACTGCGTGCCCCTCTGAGCGAGAGACACACGCAGTGCAGCCACGGATTCGCCTCCTCACCGAGCACCGCTGCAACCCCCCAGCCACACCTTACACCCGGCCCGCCACCTCCATCCGCACCCCCACCGGATTAGTCCCTCACCCCACCGCCTCACATACCCTGGCCGCCGGCCCCCCACATCACCACACCCTCAGTCCCTCAACTCGCCGCCTCCCAACTTACACCCAGCCCGCCGCATCACCGGCCGCCATCAGTCCCTCTCACCGCCGCCTCCCAACTTACACCCAGCCCGCCGCATCACCGGCCGCACTCCCGCTATCCCGGCCGCCACCTCTCTCCCGCCCACCGCCTCTCTCCCGGCCGCACGCACGGCCGCCGCCTCTCCCGCCTGGTGGCCACCCAGCCGCCCGCCCCCCTTTCACCCTGCTCAGCGGTCACTCTCCCGCCAGCCCTCCCCTTTCACCCCGCTCGGCTGCCACTCTCACGCCCGCCCCCCGTTTCAGCCCGCTCCTGCACTCCTGCCTGCCCCACCCCCTTCACCCCGCTCAGCGGCCACTCTTCCGCCCGACCCCCCCCCTTTCACCCCGCTCCTGCACTCACGCCCCCCCCCTTTCACCCCGCTTGGCGGCCACTCATGGGAGTGTCTCATATACATAGATATTACTATGCTACCCATTTAAAGACAATTTGGGACTGGTTTAAATGTGCTAATGGAAAGTGTGGATTATCAATGAACAAACCAATTTAAATGCATTTTTTAGCAGTCTTGTGGTCTTAATGCTAAACATAGACCTAAAGACAATGTTCTTTTACCCACAACTTAATGTATTCTTCAAATGTGGAATTATTATAATTCCCTGTACTGTATTCTTTGTGAAGCGCTAAGTACACTTTTGGCGCTATAAAAATAAAGACATACAATACAATAACTAGGGTTGCCACCACTCCGTGTTTCACCCAGAGACTACGGGTTTTGACCACGTATCTCCGGGCTACGGGTTTACCTAGTAAACCTCCGGGGTGTGGCAACCTTGGGCGGGCGGTGGTGGCGGTGGCAACGTCTCCCGGCATAACCCCCCTGCAAATACTGGCAAAATGGATGCACGCCGGCAAATGGTACCGCGTTGCCATGGGAACACCACATGACGTAACAGCGTCACGTGACGCCCATTGCCATGACGAGACGCTACGGTTGTCATGGCAATGCTTCCACTGCAGCTAGGGATTCTGGGAAATGACATGCAAATGAGCACACCTTTTGCTTGATGGTGTCCAATTTAACATGGACGCTAATTATCAGATGAAAATTGAGTCATATTTCAGTTTCAGGTGTTGAGAAGGAAGTATTCTTTATCATCCTATGATCTGTTCTTTTATTTGAAACTCAAAAATTGGATCAGTTCTGCAAAAACACATCTTAATAGATCAATCAACCTGTTCTAATCCTTTCTACTTAAAAATTCCCTGGAGAAGATACTATCTCATGGATTTGTAATTTACTATTAATCCCCTCAAATAAAACCAAGTATAAGCATTAACATGCTTGGGAACAATATATGGGTACTCGGAGAAATAAAAAGAAACCTGAGGCAGGACCTTGCATAATGTGTCTACATCAACCACTATTAGAGAAATTCGATATAAAGTGTCCTTAGGTGGTATTATACTGCAGCAAGATTTACTGTAAATTGTTGCTCCCAAATGGGTCATATTTATGTTGGAGAAACCTTTTTCCATATTTGATGGGAATGTCCCATAATGCAACAATATTGGTCTGAGATCAGAGATTCCGTACTAGATATTATGGACGAATGAATTCCTCTTGAACCTATCATTTTTCTATGACATAGGTTGTCCTAAAAAAAACTAAGATCTAATTACTCCTATGTTATGTGCAGCCAAGCTGAATATCTCTTTTTATTGGAGATTGTCTGGAATCCCCCCCCCCACCCCCTCAATTAATTAATGGTGTAACACAATTCAGCAGGTTGTTGCCATGGAGAGACTTACATCCCTAAATAAAGAAAAATCATAGAATTATTTTAAGATATATCAGACGGTGAGGCCTCAGTCTGAACTCTGAGGAACTTGCTTCTAGACCATTGGCTATATATACCCTTCTATCTTCCTATAGTGACATTGCTGTTAGCAAGACATACAAGGAAGTGGCTATCCTTTCTGAATAGTCATCCTACATCACAAGATGGGGAGAGGAGTAACCCGAGTGAGCCCACAGTTAACCCATTAAGTCCGTTAACCCCTTAACTGAAATAGTTGTCCAAAAGGGAGCTACAGTATTATCACTTGTTGCAATAATATGTGTATATGTGTCTCCTCCTATAGCACTGCATTCCAGGTCAGCATTCTATTAGATACAGAAGAATACAATAAATAGTTGAATCACTTTTCTTCTCACGTGGGTCACACAGATTTTGGCGAATACATAGTGCCTTCAGTTGGCAGATTTTTAGTGGTCTACAGTATGTGCTAAGCGTTGCAAATGGCATTTCTACAAAAATTGATGCAGGGAAATCTCAAATGTTATTGCACTTTTGAACGTCTGTATCAGCGTTTCCTAACCGGAGTTCCGCGGCACCCTGGGAGGATCAAAAGGGTACTGCAGGGTTTCCAGTCCCAGAGAGCAGGGACAGAGAAGGGCAGTTGCTAGGGGGCTGTGCGTTTTTCTCTAGAGAGGTGAGGCTGTGTCTCTATCCTGTGTGTATTTGTTTTGTTTTGTTCTGTCCTGTTGTGTTTGTGTATATGTTTTCTGTGACTTTCGGTCCCCTCGGACTCCTGTGACTTTGACTTCCCTGCCCCCTCTGACTCCTGTGACTCTCTGCCCCCTCTGACTCCTGTGACTCCCCTGCCCCCTCTGACTCCTGTGACTCTCTGCCCCCTCTGACTTCCCTGCCCCCTCTGACTCCTGTGACTCCCCTGCCCCCTCTGACTCCTGTGACTCTCTGACCCCTCTGACTTCCCTGCCCCCTCTGACTCCTTTGACTCTCTGCCCCCTCTGACTTCCCTGCCCCCTCTGACTCCTGTGACTCCCCTGCCCCCTCTGACTCCTGTGACTCTCTGCCCCCTCTGACTTCCCTGCCCCCTCTGACTCCTGTGACTCCCCTGCCCCCTCTGACTCCTGTGACTCTCTGACCCCTCTGACTTCCCTGCCTTCTCTGACCCCTCTGACTCCTGTGACTCTCTGCCCCCTCTGACTCCTGTGACTCCCCTGCCCCCTCTGACTCCTGTGACTCTCTGCCCCCTCTGACTTCCCTGCCCCCTCTGACTCCTGTGACTCCCCTGCCCCCTCTGACTCCTGTGACTCTCTGACCCCTCTGATTTCCCTGCCTTCTCTGACCCCTCTGACTCCTGTGACTCTCTGCCCCCTCTGACTCCTGTGACTCCCCTGCCCCCTCTGACTCCTGTGACTCTCTGCCCCCTCTGACTTCCCTGCCCCCTCTGACTCCTGTGACTCCCCTGCCCCCTCTGACTCCTGTGACTCTCTGACCCCTCTGACTTCCCTGCCTTCTCTGACCCCTCTGACTCCTGTGACTCCCCTGCCCCCTCTGACTCATGTGACTCTCTGCCCCCTCTGACTCCTGTGACTCCCCTGCCCCCTCTGACTCCTGTGACTCCCCTGCCCCCTCTGACTCATGTGATTCTCTGCCCCCTCTGACTTCCCTGCCCCCTCTGACTCATGTGACTCACTGCCCCCTCTGACTCCCCTGCCCCCTCTGACCATCTGTTTGTCTCTCTCTCCTGTGAGACTCTTTCTCTCTGTCCTGTGTTTTCTGTGACCCTCTCCTGTTGTAGGGGTGCCTCAGCAACCGAGCCCTGAGAGAAAAAAGTTTGAAAACCATTGGTCTATGTACTATCCTTATTTTTCTCAATGTGCGTGTTTATCTTCAAGAATTATTTCAGTCAAATATTTTGGCACACAGATGTAAATGGCATGAATCACCTAAATCCTAAAATGTTTATACAGTTAGAGCAGAATTAAGTTGCTATTCTTTAACCAAAGACGTACTTGAGGCAGAATGGATGTTGTTATTATATAGGGTAACAAACTGTATTATTTTCACAGAAAGGCTATTATAAGTACTATAACACTTATCTTAATATGTTTACCAACACTAGTTACAAATAAACAAATATATCAAAACAGAATGATGTCTAAGAGAAGAGCTGGACTCAGCAGTCTAAAGACCAGTGCTACATAGTGATAACAAAGGTAACTTGTATATGCACATGAGATCCCAGAATGGAGTAAGTGATGACAAAGGGCCAGAAAGGGCCGAAACGCGTCAGAGTTTTTTGTCCCAATGTCCATTCACCTTTTGAATAAACTGATTTTAATGCATTTTTGATGTGCTGAACTCCGTTTTTCCCACGTTGCGCACCTCTTTTTTTCCTCATTGAAATCTACAATCATCTGTTTTGATATAAATTGTATAAATGGGGTATTAATCCTGACGCAACGCGTCACATTTCACTTCAAAAGTAAACAGTGTCAGATGTATGAAATCACATAGCGACCTTCATACATAGAATGCACATTTTATGAAGATTTGTACTACAGATCTAGCATACTTTGTCGCTGATAATACAACATATTGCGTTACAACACGGAATATCAGAGGTTCATAGGATTCAATAGCAGAGATAACGCAAAATATCACAATATCACACCATAATGTGTCAACCGGGACAAATACCTTGGCTGTCCCTGTACTTTTTTAGCACAAACATGTTGATGCACACTAAAAACGTAATTATGATCTTAATACCTAGGCCCCAGAGATTTCAGACTTCATTGTTAAATTGCAGGTGTCCAAAATATTTTATTAAGACATTACTCTTCTTTACATTTTTCCTTTGCCATCAAGTAGGTCAGATGTTAGTACAATGAAAAAAAAAATGTTTTAACGCCGAACAAATCAACTGCTTGCAGTTGAAATAACCTGCCAAAAATTGTTGGGTTATTAAATCAGTAGAAAAATATTATCTAGCATAAGACTGAAATGGAAGAATTATGACCAGGTTTAGTACAAGTTTCACGTACATACACGGTAGGCCAAAGAATGTGTGCGCGGTTAATTCTAGTGTTGTTGCATTAATATGTGTAAAACAAAAGAACAGATCCTGCGCCCCTACTAAATGGGCTAAAATGTACTAGTGACGTGTTTACATTTAGAACCTAAGGACAAAGGAGACAATTGGTTGCATCTATTGATCAAATCATGATACAAGCCTGCCAACCTCGTCACGGTAGACTCTGTTTAATATGTGTAAATGTTCTGGATATTCTAAAGTTCACCAGTCCACCTACAGTATTTGAAGATTCTCACTTAGACATTTCTGTGTAACATGGGCAGAAAAGTGCTGTAAATCTTTGGATATACTGTAGCACCTGCATTTCAAGTCTAAAGTTCGGGGACGGAAAAATCCTGGGTGCCTAAAATGTTTCCCCCGGTGTCTGTGCTGTGCGCAGTGATGACTGGCCTGTCAATTACCACTGCAACCGACAACCGCACTCACCAGTGACATAAAAGCCGGATCTGGTGCGCTGGTACCGGCCGCAGTGGTGATTGACAGGTCAAGTCACCAGCGTGCTGCTCTGTGTAGAGAAGTGAAATTGCATAGCAGGAGGTAGAGTCCGCGCAATGGCTTGGGGCTGAGAAAGTTGGAGGGCTGGGGGCCGAGCTAATCAGGGCCCATGCTCTCAATGAGAGTCTGTGTGAGATAGAGTAAGTTTGTCACAGATACATAGAGTACACACACAGTGACACAGAGCAACCGACGAGAGGGGGGTAGTCGGAAACACTCCCCACTGCCCCCTTCCCATGCCTAAGGCATTGGACATACTGTAGTGCAGTTGACGGCACGCGTGGCACAAACAAATGCATGTAAGTGCACCAGTCTGGCCATGCTGCGCACTATGCTACATGTGCGATGGCGCGGAAGGATTTTGAGCAGACAAAATTTTTTAGATTTTTCGCACACCAGCTACATCACGGCCGCGTTTGAGCCAATCAGGGCGAACCAGCCTGGGGATGTCACAGCCACGCCTCTCTCTCGTGCAAGTGATCTGAGTCCACAGATCGCTCAGGCAACAGGCGCCTCCTTGCACTCCGTCGCGCACTGTCGCCGCTGCCTAAGAAAACGCTGGCTCTTACAAATCCTGTCTGGCTCCTATGTATTTCATATTTATGTCCACCCCAGCTAATGTATATCATCTCATAGTAATAACTGCTGCAGCTTTCTCATACCATATAGCGTTGTTATCATTTGAGTAACATCCCCATTTATTTATAGAGGGGGGAACTGGGCAGTTGAGGGGAGCGGGAGGGGTGTTCTTGTTGGTTGATATCAGGATGTATAGAACCCTTGGAGGTAGCATGGAAACCCACAAAAGGCAGGAGTTACGCACAAGAAAATTGTCTTCAGAACTGGAAACGGAGCGCTGGTCACCCCCCTGGCAGTTCTGCCAATGAGGGCGAACCAGCCGGGTGATGTCATGGTCGCGCCCCGCCACACCCATCGCAATCTCATGCAGCTCAGCCACAGACCGGAGATCGCGGGTCACACAGCAGCACGCACCACCAGCCTGCCAGGCGCGCGTGCAGCAGCCGACACTGGGGCCGTAGCCTAATTCTACCGGACAATCAGAACCTAACTTCTTTGTGTGTCCCTACAGGTCAGCGAAGGGTATTGTGGGAAGGAATCATGACTGTTGAAGAGCACGGGCAGGGGAGGAGGATGTTGACCAGGCCGTTTAAGTTCTTAGGAAGGAGCTGGTGGTTTTGAGGGAGGAGAACCATAAGAGCAGGGAAGCTGGAGATCTAAATGCAGAGAGAACGGGAGATGCAAGAGGCCTCCAAGAGGGAGCGTTGAGCGTGACTGTGGGGTGACCTTGAGGAATCGGGTAACTATGGGACCTTGAGGGGAAGCCGGATGGATGCTGGGGGAGCAGATCTGGACACCTAGTTAATACCTCATCTGCTGCCACCAACACTGCCTCCCATCCTGTTCCTCAATGACGGAGATTCCCATGTCCAGTGACGGTCCTCCCTATCTACCAGGACGGCTCCCCCACTCCTCATGTCAGTCTCCGAAACTCCCTCTGCATGGGTTGTTTAGAAGCTCTGAGAAGGAAGGGGGCCCTGACATCCGTGGTCAGTCGACTGGCCTGGCTCCACTCCTCCACCAGGCACTGGACGACCGTTACAGCTCCCCTCCCCCCCATGGTGGTGACCCTGCCCCGACGAGGAGATTAAGACTAGAAAGAGCATAGGTTCTGCACCATAAACACAGATAATTAATCATTATATTGTTGAAAAGAGAACATACTGATGCAGCAGCCGTTATTCGAACACTTCACGCGTTATGTACATCGGAATCCCGATTTGAAACCGCGGGATGAATTCCAGCCTTCCCGCACTAAGATGCGAGCGCGGCGAGTGCAGAAAAACAAATTTTTGTGTTCTGGCTATTAAAACATGAAATTGACACAGTAGCACAGTACTGTACACATTACAATTCATCCATTTTAGTGCAAACGAAGAAACAGAATCCATGAAATTCAAACAAAACATCCGCGATAAGCGCGGGTGCCTGGGGCGATTGGCCGCGTTCTTGCTGTGTGGGGAACAGCAGAGAACTCAAAATCGGCGCCGAGATGTGTTCGAATAACGGCCGCTGCATCAGTACAATAAACAATTAAGACGCTGTTTCCTTTGATGATATTACTAACCATATTTTACTGTTATCAGGTGTTTACTGTGATCAATAAACAGCATCAGAGAAGGACGTTCATGTTAATTCCTAGGAACCGAACTATTCAAAGCAGTATATATTGATGAAATATTCTAAGCTTATTAGGTAATCATTTTTTAGGCAGTTACTAGTACGTTTCTTCTGCAGGTTACAGAAAGATAAAGATGTTATTAACCTTTTTTGTTTTGTTTGTTTAGACTGTTTAGAAACAATAACATGTTATTTAAAATTCACAACACAATTGAAAGCATCCCATCAGTGATTAAATGATAATTGCTAATATTGTGTAATGCCAATACAGTAACATATGGTAGACTTTGCATGAACCGTATTCAGTATACAGTATTCAGTAAACTCAGAGAACAAGCTTTAGAAACCAGTGGGTTGATATTAATTAAAGACAGAAGATGCCACTAGAGCAAAAAAAAAAAGAAGCAGAATGCAAGAATAGCAGAACATTGAACCACTGCAGCATTGTATGTATCAGGCGTCATTACTGTATATCTCTTTATTAGATTTTCCCTGTAATGGTTTCCTTAAAGTCTTCATTACCCTGGAGACCAAGGCTGTGTTACTTGACATTAACTTCTGACAAACACAGACAGAAATCCTTGAGGTCTGAACATGTACAGTACTGTACGGTACAGTACATGTTTGCAGATAAAGTAAACATTAAAAGCGAACCTTTTTTCCTCCTAAATCCCAACAACATTCTCCAACAAAGGCACTCAGTGAACGAAGAGTCCCTGTGCCCGCTGTAAGAGAGGCCTGGCCACACGCATTGGAGGTAGAGAGACTCAGGTTTTCATACTGCATACTACATTCTTTTGGCCCATTGATGAAGATATGCAAGAAGTGCAAGTAGTCTTCAATCGGTATTTATGCCAGTTAGATAATTAAATCAAACTTTTCCTTTATGGGCGCTACATACGAAGTGATGCCAATGGATGTTAAAGAGTTAAACTGAAGCATCAGTGTCATGTTGGCTAATGCGTGACGGCACTTTTCTTTCCTCTTAACGTGTGTGTGATTTGGGTAGTGTTCACAGGAGTACTTGTGAGAGAAGTTAAGTGGCACATCACAAGCAGGCCTATCAAACTTGCACTTCTCAGTAGCACTATTTCTCTCCTTCGCTCAGTCAGGACTGAGGAGGTGTTTGCACTAAAGAGATTGGCATCAAATGAAAGAAATGCGCTTCATAAATGTCTTTCTTTTGATACCAAAGAAATTGGAAAATTCTCTGTCAACACATCAAGGCGCAAATGTTGGCATCTTGATGCATTGCCCTATCGTACCAAGTACGGATGTAACCAACATTATTATAGCGTTCTCCCATCAGGGGAAATAGTGTGGCATTCCGTTCTTTCTTACTTCTGAGTGAAAACATTGGCAGCGTCTCCCACTGGTGCATTGTGTATGTCAATAACATTGACTACATGTGTAGGGTGAACAGATGTCCCGGTTTTTTGAGCTCTGTCCCAACTGTTTCAGGTGCTGTCCTGGTTTTGGATCCCCCTGGCGGTGTGCATGCGTGAAGATTGCTTGCTGACCGCGCACTTGCCGGCTACTCGTGTGCATGCGTGACCGTTAAGCTCTGATCGCGCATGCGCACAAGTAGCCAGCAAGTGCCGATCACACATGCGCGGTCGGCAAGTGCTCTTTGCCAACTGCAAATATGGTCACCCTATAACATGTGAGTGGTGACACTGCTTCTGCTTTTCTGGAACCTTTAATTATGGGAATATACAAACAGTTTGAAAGGCTATGTATGAATCTGAAGAAATGTGTGCACTAATCCACATCAAACATCCCCCCTTTCAAGCAAGTTTCTTACATTTCGATAAGATCTGTTCACCAGACAGAATTACAGCATTTTAAGAACTGCTCTATTTTTTTGAGATAAAATCCTCAGGGCACAAAAGTTAATGAATAGAGATATGCAAAACTTTTAAACTACGCAAAATGTGCCCTTTGTTTTTCTACTGGCGAAACCTGACAGCACACAAGCGATTCACCAAGCCTTAAGAGCATTGTGAAACATTTGGGTATTTGTGATATTGGGCCTCATATGCAGCAGTTATCGATTTGAGGATTAACAATAGGAGTAGTTAGGAAATCATAATTTGTCTGTATCTTCATACAAAGACCATATTTCCATGTTCTGTGTCGCCACCACCCCCGCTGATACACACACACCACACACTGTGGAACACACGCACAATGTGATGCATGCACTTTGACGCACACATGCACTGTGACACACACTGACACACACACTGAAATACACTCCTCTCCCCCCCCCCCCCTCTCCCCACCATGAGTACTGGGACACTAATGAACCTCGCTGACTTGATGACATCACAAAAACATAACTCGACACATTATGTCACATACACCTGACTTCCACAGGGATGCCACTTCAGGGGGAAGCAGTGAGTTTTATCAGTGAACGAAGAGTCCCTGTGCAGACGTTTCGGTCCACGCGTGTGACCTTTCTCAAGGTGGTGCCTTGAGAAAGGTCCCACTCGTGGACCGAAACATCGGTTCTGTGTCTATTCATTCAATACACTTGTTTAATCAATTCTGGAGTGCTGCCTACTGATTTCTTTCCCAAACGGTATCGTATTGCTTATAGATAGATAGATATTCTGTATGGGTTACCTTGACTCAGGGTGCTGGATTCAGAGGCTGGGTAATGAGGTAGCACGGTTGTAGAATAATGGGTGTCAGGAACTTTTATAGTATAACTGTCATTTATTCAGGTCCCCAAGCACAGGGACCACTCATTCATATATTGACAATGTTTTTTTTCCATCTTAACACTCAAATAGAGATACTTTGACAAAGTTGCTCTAAGTAGGTATTACTCTGATAATTCTGGTTCCCTATGGGAAACCTGGTGAGTCTCTTATTACTTGACCCAATACCTGTTTGGGAACTGCCACTTCCATACAGACTGATGAGGAGTATTAGCGCTGATCCGGGAGCCCTCTTTCTTGAGGCCCTTTGTGGCGTGCCATATTCCTTTTATTGAACTGTTCAGGACTCTATTCCTTCCCTTGGGGTTCCTAACTTAAGGGGTGCTGTCCATATCTACAACATAATAATCAGGGGAGCCTGGTCGGTGCTATTACTTTAGAAACATTACTTATCTTCTCTCCCCGAGGCTCCTCTTGACCTCCAGGAGCCTGACTTTCTAGAATAAACCCTCCTCCTTAAATACCCCTGTGTGATGTCTCGATCCCATAGCAACTTAGGGTGGGTCCCAGCACACATTAACACTGCTAGAACCCTCTAGGAGAGAAGATATATATATATATATATATATATATATATATATATATATATATATATATATAAACCATAATACTGAGTTAAGTTATGGTGAGTAAAAAAAGTGACAAAAACCCTCCACAGGAAAGCAAATATGCAAATACCATGTTAAAAATGGTTATTGAGGCAAAAAGTGACACTGTGTGCTCATTTGCATGTCATTTCCCAGAATCCCTTGCTGCAGTGGAAGTGCTGTATGCTGGGTGATAATGGGGAAAGGCGGGGTTGCAGACCTGCCTAAGACATGCAGATGAGCATACAGTTATATTTGCATATATATATATATATATATATATATATATATATATATATATATATATATATATATATATATAATATATATATATACATATACAGGGCTCTCAAAACTAGGTCAAAACCCACTCGTCTCCCCCCAAAAATTACTCCCTCACCCCCCCCCACCCCACGACTTACCTGCGGTGGGGTCCGGCGGCATGGTGCGGCGATCTCCGTCTTCTCCCCTGCAAATTTTAATGTTTCCCCTGCAGGTCCTGAAACAAAGGCCGCGCAGCGTCAAATGATGCCGCGTTGCCATGGGCTGCTCACGCAACGTGGCGCTGCGTGATGTCACGGTGTCACACAGCATCCTTTTGCCATGGCCACGTGACGTCATTTGACGCCACGTCAAATGACACCGCGCGCTCATTTTTTCAGGACCTGCAGGGAAAACATTACAATTTGCAGGGGAGAAGACGGAGATCGCCGGACCCCGCCGGACCCCGCCGGACCCCGCCGGACCCCGCCGCGGGTAAGCACTCAACAGCAGCCAAAATACTTTCACCCGTGGTGTGCGGGCGAGTGCATTTGTCGGTCGAGCCCTGTATTTGTATATATTTATACCAGAAGAGAAAGAGATCACAGTTAGGTGAGCACTCGAATACCACTATGGTGCAGAGTAGTAATATTACTGTGAATAAAACGTAATATTTAATTGTTAATAAGTAAAATAAATTGAAGAAATTCAGTGAATAAATAAACATTCAGCGGCGATTTGACGAGGATTAATTCGGCTTGTTAAAATGTTGCCAGTGTCTGAGCTGTATCAATTTGTGTTGACATCATTAAGCATTTGAAGGGTTAAATGCCTCTGTATAGTTGTAAGGGGCAGTATATCACAGCCCAAGTTGTATATATAGTGTGCATACATGCACAGAGACGATATCTCTCTGTATTTCTCATTGATGTATACTGTATATCAGTTGCAAAATATAGGTGATAGCTTTCCTCAAATTACTTCCCCATAAGAGGTAGTCCCACTTTTATCACCTTGCCCGATTCAAAACATAAATATATCGTACAGGATTATTTATTTATTTATAAAAATGTTTTACCAGGAAGTAATACATTGAGAGTTACCACTCGTTTTCAAGTATGTCCTGGGCACAGACTTATAATGGCAAATACATGGTTACAAATACATAGTTACAATGAGTGAAAATGGTTATACACTACATTGTACAGTATACAAGACATTGCATGCACAGTTAAAGATAATACTGTATATATTATAGGCGTTTATAACAGTTACAGACCAGATTAAAATGTGAGACAGCTTTAGTTTTGAAAGAACAGACTGGTGGCAGCAGTGAGAGTCTCCGGTAGATTATTCCAGTTGTGGGGTGCACGGTAAGAAAAGGAGGAGCGACCGGATACTTTGCTGGACCTTGGGACCATGAACCGTCTTTTGGAGTCAGATCTCAGATGATAAGTGCTGCATGTGGTAGGGGTGAGGAGCTTGTTCAGATACGCGGGAAGCTTGTCCAGAAAATATTTGAAGGCAAGACAGAAGAGATTAATTTTGCATCCAGACTCAAGTGACGACCAATCTAGTTCTTTGAGCATTTCACAGTGATGTGTGTTGTAATTGCATTGGAGGACAAAGCGGCATATTGAGTTGTAGAGGGTATCAAGTTTGCAAAGGTGAGTTTGGGGTGCCGTGCCATATACTATGCCCCCATCTATCAGGTAGATCTCAACATGTGTCTATCTCAGACTCTAACTCCAACCCCTTGGATGTCACCTGTGGTGTCCCACAAGTCTCTGTTCTGGGGCCCCTACTCTTCTCGGTGTTCATCAATGATCTTTCTACAGCTTGTAAGGAAGCTTCTATACACATGTATGCAGATGACACAATCTTATATGCACACAGCACTAGCCTCTCCGACCTTGAACACATACTTCAATCTGACTTTTTGGGATATGGCCTGAAGACAAGATAGCGTTGATTAGGAAAGCAAGCGGTTTGGCAATGGTGGGGCACCAAGTTGTATGAACTTAGATTGCAGTAGGTCAGGTCCACATTGGCTGCATAGCTTTAATTTGAGGAGCGCTTGTGTAATCTTCTTTTCAGGTACTGGGACAAATTGAAAACTGTGGGCAGTGTTGGGAGAGGGTGGGGCTCTAGAGGTACTCCCAGAATGAGGTTCATGTATGTATTTCAGGTTACGTTTTGCTAATAAGTTAGTAGCACACCCCACAAAGTATTCATTGAATGCATTGGCAATGTCAGTGGGATTTGCCAGGGTAATATTCTCTTTAATGATATTACATGGTTGTTGATGGCTAGAAGGCTGGAATATATTGTGGATAACCTTCCAGAAGTTAGCTGGATTTGATGTATTCTGATGAAGATTGTCAGAGTAATTTTGTGTTTTTGTGTGCCATGTTTGCCTTGTGCACATATTCCGCAGGCATCTGTAGTTATTAAGATCCTTAGTAGTGTCAGTTACTTTGTAGTTTTTCCACAAGGCATCCCTTAGATGGTAGAGCGCTGTAAGGTCGTTTGTAAACCATAGAAGGTGCCCCACCGTACTCTTATTCTGCGTAGTGGAGCATGGGTATCACAGAGTTTTAAGAACTCTAATTGGAAATAGTCGAGTGCAGAATCTGGGTCGGGAATTACGTCGATTCTTTACCAAGGGCAGTTGGTAAGGTCAGCCAGAAACTGTTGTGGGTTAAAGTTTCTCAATGTTCTAGTGAGGAGAACTTTAGGGCTTGATTGGGGTGATTTGATTTTCCTTATACAGTACACTATTGCATGGTCACTGAAAATGTCAGGTAGGATGCCAGATGATTGGATTCTGCTGGAACTAGTGGAGAGAATCCAGTCTAGCAAGGAATGGTTGTGAGATTTCAGGTTTGTCTGTGTGGGTTGGGAAATGAGTTGCGTTCGGTTAAGTGACTTGATTTGTATCTGGATTTTGTTGTTTTTAGGGTCGAGCCAATTGTAGTTGAAATCCCCAAGAACTAGCAGCTCACTCTTCTCGTTCTGAGAGGAAATTGAGTCAATAAACTGGGTGATATCAGTCAGGTATTGTAGTGGGGCTTTGGGTAGTAGTGACTGTAGTAGGGCTGTAGTGTTGGTAGATGCCAGCAATAAGAACGGGCTTAGAAAAAAAAGCTACAGAGGGTATCAAACCAAGAGGACTTTATTAAAAATGAGAATATCATGAGATGTCATCCCTTCTGCATAATAAAAGTAACAAATCTGTAACAGTGTCACCGAGGGGCACGTTCTGAAATCACACATTGTATAGATGCAGCGGACGTTATTCGAACAAATCTCGAAATGGATTCTCGAGATACGCCCGTGATCCTCACTAGTTTTGCCGGGGTAGACTATAATGGCCCATCGGATTAACAAAGCAGGGTCCCTACTGTGTGAGTCCTACCGGGGTCTGCCTCTCTGTAATAGACGCGCAATAAGAGGCTGAATCAGTCACTTTAACTGCGCGCCTCTCACAGGCGATTGCAGGGGGTCTCCAGAGCTGAACTGCATTGATTTCAAGTTCGGGGACCCCTACTTCCCGAGATACAGGCCCCGTTATGGGGTGCCGGTATCTCCTATGCATGGAAATGTCCCGCTAACGTGACACAAGACATTTTCATGCATAGGAGATACCGGCACCCCATAGCGGGGCCTGTATTTCAGCAAGTAGGGGGTCTACGGACTGAGGAAACTGTGAATACAGGCAGGGGGTAATGGAACAGTCCACTATGCCAGGGGAACAACAGGGGTTGTCATAGCAACCACTTCCAGGAGGCTAGGAGATAGAGAACATAACTAACATAACTAATGTATCCATTTCACCTGCACTGGGAATAATAACTGCAGGGAAAGTATACAACATAAAGGGCCAGCAGGCAGAGCTGCAAAAAGGGGGAAAAAAGAACAGCACTATGATTCTTGTTCCAGGACATATATATATATATATAGGTATTGTAGTGGGGCTTTGGGTAGTAGTGACTGTAGTAGGGCTGTAGTGTTGGTAGATGCCAGCAATAAGAACGGGCTTAGAAATATGGCTCCCTATAGGCTTAAGCTTGCTGCATGGTCACAGCTTTGAGCACAGCCAGGGTTAAGATGGTGGGTTTGCTGGCTATGCATCTTAACCCTGGCTGTGCTCAAAGCTGTGACCATGCAGCAAGCTTAAGCCTATAGGGAACCATGTTTATGGTTTTGAAGCAAAAGGTGGCACTGTGTGCTCATTTGCATGTCATTTCCTAGAATCCCATGCTGCAGTGGTAGTATTGTGTGCTGGTAGATAATGGTGAAAGGCAGGGTTCCAGACCTGTCTAAGACATGCAGATGAGCATACAATAATATTTCCATTTGCTATATGCTTTGCTGTGGAGGGGTTTTGGTGTTTTTGTCACTTTTTTACACACCATAGCTTAACTATGTGTATATATATATCCAATAAACATTCACATGTCCCAGACAGGTCTGCAACCCTGCCTTTCAACCATTATCACCCAGCATATAACGTTCCCACTGCAGCAATGGATTCTGGGAAATGACATGCAAATGAGCACACAATGTGTCACCTTTTGCCTGGAATATGATGCATACACATGGAGCTCATTTAAGCAAATGCAACACCGTTCACACAGCTTTTAAGCACAGCATGGGACTAGCAAAGCAAGTTAAACCATTCAGACATGTTTCAACCTTGATGGGTATCATCAATGTCAGGTTGGTGTATACTTGCTTTGCAATATTTCTAGGCTGGGGAGGTTTACATTACATTTTAAGTTATGGTGGGTGAAAAAGGCAACAAAAGACCTCCACCGTTAGCATATAGCCACTAAAAAATATCACTTGTGAGCACATTTACATGTCCTAGAGAGGTCTGCAACCCTGCCTTTCAACCATTATCACCCAGCATACAGTGCTCCCACTGCAGCAAGGGATTCTGGGAAATGACACACACACATATATATATTTGGTTTTTGTGTCTTCTATCAAATATAGAAAATTCATGATTTACTTACCTTCGTGCTGTCCCTTGATGTCGTGTTGCAACCGGTATCGTATGGTCTGTTATTGCTTTATGGGATAAGCACCAAAACGTATTTACTTGCATATGGTTTGCCGGCTGTGCATTGGATTCTATATATATATATATATATATATATATATATATATATATATATATATATATATATATATATATATATATATATATATATATATATATATATTTAATGTATGAAGCGCTTATCCCTGTTATGTTGTGTATTACTTTTGTAAACGCTATGTACATAGATGGCCTTTTACAAATAAAGATATACATACATACTGTACATATATAAGCGTGTGTGTTGCGACTTGGTACAAAGAACTGTTCATTTATTCGTGCATGAGGAACTGTGGGGATTAAAATGGAATTAAGTTAATGTTTGTGATTAGATTTGTATGTAGTTTCTAATGCTGCTTTTGTTCCGTTGCCAGATGCTTTGTGTCAATATCTAAAGGCAGAATGGTTAACATCTGGAATAACACTGCAATGAACAGTACATTTACATATGAATGTAAAAATAACAAACAGGTAGTTCAAAATATGTTTAATTAATGTTTTTTTTTTCTGTTTTGTTTTCCAGATATTGCATCTGGATCTGGAGAAGGCGGTAAGTTTTATTAAACATTTCAGAAATACTTCTTATGGCTTTCTTAAAATTCTGCATTGAAAATAGTAAATATTTCAGGATTTATTAACCTTGTTTTCAGATTTACATTGATTGTCTTCAAATATTTATATAGATCCTATAATCCCCTAATGCAGGGGTGTGCAAATTGGGGTGTGCAAGATTTTCTAGGGGGGCACGGTGGTTACAGAGGTCCCGCGCTCTTCCCCAATGCATTTAAATGAAATGCCGGGGGAGCCGTGAGGCTTCTCTAACTCCTTCACCTGCTTTCAGCTGGCTCTTCGGCGACGCGTCGCAATAGCAATGCAGCATCAAATGACGCCACGGGGTCATGTGACGTGACGCGTCGCAACGATAGCGTGTGTCAAATAATGTGGCCTGTCATGTGACGTCACATGACCCGCGGAGCCTAGGACGGGGGGGGCAGGAGCGCTTGGGCTGCCAGGCAGGGGTCGCAGCTTCGAAACTTTGCGCACCCCTGCCCTAATGTATCATCAAGACAATGGCAAGTATTCGTATGTTCATTGGAGCAAGGGCGCACCATTCACTTGTTGGTTAATAGAGATAAAAGGTACATTTGTTTTTGCTTTTACGTACATAGTCAATGCAGCTCTCCATGCATCTCTCCCTGTTTAATAAACAAAATATTTAATCGCTGCAGGAGGATGATGTTATGCAGAGGCATTGTTGTGGATAGACCTAGCATTTGATTAACACAGTGATATTCACCGTTTTTGATTCATAAATTGGATGATGCAATCTTTACTGTAGACTTTGTACATCACAAGTTGTCTACAGTACATCAAAACCAACTGAAGAGATATATACTGTACCTCAAGCTATCTGCAGTCCTAGATTAGGTCCCCTTTGACTGCCTTTGCTAAAATGGCCTGGCAGCATTTCCCTGTTTTATCAGCAGTAATTAATCACCAACCCAACTGCACACATCACGTTTAATTTTCTGGGGGGGAAAAGAGAAGCTGCAGAAGTATATCAGGATACATTGCATCATTACACTGTGTTGTGCATTTGATTTTTGGACACAGGAGCACACAAACTAAGCAGTTGTTCAGGCTCTAATTCAAGACTCCTGATTCCTTCCTTGGAGTATTTCCACTCACTCCTTTCTTGGTTTCCTCACTAGGTTTGATTCTACAGATTTATGAATGTCTCCTTGTCAGACTGTAAGACTTGTTAGACTGATAAAGTATTATTGCCAGTTTGTGTCATTCATTTTACAGTAGATCACCTACAAAACAACTTGTGCCACCACCGAGCAGGTCATTTCTGCTTCTAGTGATTGGAAGGCCAAGCTATTTACCAACAAAGTCCTTGTGCTGCATTGGATTACGTGTGATTTCTGATGTAGGTAGTGAACATCAGTATTATATGTATATAGCAGGGAGAAGGAGCGGCTCAGCGAGTAAAGACACTGACTGACACTGAGTTTGAAGCAGGGGAACCTGCGACCTTGGGCAAAAACATACATTGTAAGCTCTACGGGGCAGGGACCTGAGCCTGCAAAATGTCTCTGAAAAGCACTACGTAAAACTAGCAGCGCTATACAAGAACATGTGTTTATTATTATTATATCCCGTTCCACACTTTGTATGCAGTCTCTCTCTTTGTGTTTTACACTTAATCAGTGACCAACCATGTCTTTATTGTACCTCATCCCCAATTATTTTTTTCTCCTACCCACTTCCACTTATCAGTATTTAGGGAGAATTGATTGTCTTTGTGTAGGGCTGTCAAGTCTCACTTGAAGGGCAAATTGCTGTCTTCAGGTGTTGTTCCACCCACAGATTACATCTTTAAAGGATTTCAAGATATTTAGCTTTTATCCATTTCAACTTAGAATTCAAAGCAGCAATTCAGGTTTCACGTTTTTTTATTTTATTTTTATTACAAGATTGAAGCAGGGGGTCTTCGAAGCAAACAGTGTTAATTTCAGCTCCATGACCCCCTGCTTCAAGAGCTACTTACCTCCGTAGCGGATGCCTGTGTGATGCAATCCACACACTCGCACTGCCCCCTGGCAGGTTCCTCTGCGACATACTATGGACATTTTACTGTTAATGGACATGAAAGCAGCCAATGATGAGGGCTGTAGAAGAAGTGGGACTAAAAGGGAGAAAAGCCTTTAAAAGGGGGGCGGCCATGATGAGACCAGATCTGCATGAACCTGAGTGCTATCAGGATGGTGCGAGGATTACGGCATGCGTACTAGTACACGTGGAAGTATGATCAGCGGATTCCAGACAGGGGATGACTGGGTATTCGAGCACTGTGGGAGGGGACCTTCAACAGCTACAAAGCACAGCGGTACCGAAGCACCCTTTTCGAAGTACAGACCTGCTACAGTTAGTACACAACGAGCTCTCATGGTGTGCCGGCACCATCACATAGCCAACATACCCAGGATCGGGTGGCTCAGTAAATACTGACACTGAGATACACCTGTGCAGTGTTAGTATTAAATGTTATTGTATCATTAATGTACATGCATGTGTAGGGGTCCTCTGCCAAGGACCACCGGTTGTTAAAGTTGACACAGGGGATAGATAAAGCGCTGTAACACTCACACCCTGTATTCTTATTTGTCGCTGTCTGAACTTAGGCCAAACGTGGCACCTTAAGTATTCATAGGGATTCAGGCCTCCACCTGAGCAAAAGTTGTAAGACTGAGGGCAGGAAAGAGGGGTTACTCCAGTATCTTTGCAGGTAGAGAAACTGTAAACCTAACATAATGGTGGCATTTAAATATCCTGAGTCACGCAGGCCAATAGGAAGCTGTGACATCATCCGGTGCGGCTTCCTATTGGCCCGGGTGACGGGGACATTTAAACTAAAAAGATGCTGACACCCCCTACTGAGGTAAGTATCTCTGGAAGCAGGGGGTCCCAGAGCTGAAATGAACACAGTTCACCTCCAAAGTCCCCCTGCTTCAATCCAAATAAAAATAATGAAATCCGTATAAGTGCTTTAAACAACACAGTTTAAATGAAAACACCACACCTATTTATAGTATATATAAAAAAAACATTTGTGGTGAAAAACTGCTTCAATCCTCTCACATAGAACTGCTTAGCTACATTTCCTGAACAGATTCGAAAGTGTTGAATATGCTGCAGGTGAAATAAAGTAGCTGAATATAGCCAGCATTATATAACTCAGCTCTGCGTGGCTTTGTGTTGTAAATAGCTAATCTTGTTTTCCAATAAACAATTATTTTCTTAATGCACTTTTTGATGATCTACTAAAAAAGCAAAATGGATGTGGATTTATATATGTTTGAGCCATCGCAAGCTGTTTGTTTGCAAAGTTTGGTCATAAAGTGCATTTTTCCAGTCTGCTAAGACAACATGAAGTGACTTTAATTTATTTTAATAGTCATGAATCTTTGTAGTGCCCTTCTGATATACCTGCTACCACATGGGCCCTGGCACACACAATGCGATTTTTCTAGGGGCTGATTTGGCAGACTGCTCCGTTTGCCTCAACAGAATGAAAGCGGAGTCCCCTTCACTTCTGCTACAATCAGCCAGGGGCCAGTGGTCGTCATGTGATCACTGCTGGGGTGATAAAATGACCACAAATACCAGAATTCCGGACGTGCTCTGGTGCCGCCGAACTGTCGTCACTGAAAAGGTTAAAAACATGAATATAGCTAAAACTATACAAATTCTCACAACCCAGGGGGAGCATGTAGGAAAAAACAACAGAGAAAACACAAACTACGTGCAGACAATAAGATTCAATATTGAAGCGTGTATTTAGACTTGGCTCTTGTGTGCAGCCTACTCACAAGATGGTAGTAGGGTAAAGGCAATAACAGGATGAGTGGAATCTGTGGAGTCCTCTAGACGCAGACAGGATGCAACTCAGGCTCAGAAGTCAGGTGCAAAGGTGCATGGAGAAATAAAGAGAAACCTCCATGGTGCAGGTCAATGGTACAAAAGGTAACTTTATAGAAATGCTAAAAATGCGCACTTACAATATAAAAATGTAAAATAAACATTTATCACTTAAAAGTGAATGAGGAGTGTTATGATTGTTGCCGTAGCTCACCGCTCCGCCGACGCCTCGTGATTCCGGTGTAGTAGGCTTTCTGTGGTCCCCTCTCCACCGCAATGTATGGGGATCACCTCCAGCACTCTCTCCGATGCGATATGTCACTTCCGGTGTACACGATGACCTCCGTCGCGTCACTTCCGGTGCGGCTCGAGATTGACAGCTTTCAGCACCAATCCTCACACTTCCTGGGCGGGTCCACTCTACGCGTTTCGCCAATAGGACAGCTGGCTTCGTCCGGAGTATGGAACCCCCCTCCCTTCTTGACCTTATATACCAGAGTCAATTGATGGTATTATTAACCCCTTAAGTGCCCCATGGAGCAAGTGGATATCTAGAGAAGAGGTCTGATGTATACACACAGTCATGTAAAAAGAGGACAACAGGGATGGCATGATATATATATATATACACCAATGCACAATGTGTGCCTTTATATATATTATGGAATACATTATATAGAGGAAATCTAGCTCATACATATTGGCTTAAGGAACAAAAATTGGGAAAATCAAACATAAAATGGAATCAGAGATATTTATATATGTGTTCATTAGGAACAATAGATATATACATATATATATATATATATTCAATTATAAATGTAAATAAATTATAATAAAATACAAAAATTATGGAAATAATGGATCTAATAAAAATATATACGAAAGTGTGAATACATCCTCATGCCACATTTATGCGTGGTCTGGAGTACATCTCGGTATAGTATACATTAGGACAGGGGGAATGGTACAGATGCAGCAATAGGACCTATTTAACATTTTTGATGATATAGCAAAGTCAGACATGACAATCGATTGAACTTGTAGATATACATAATACACATTTTATAATTTCCAAAAACACATTGTATAACGGTGACTTTTTGATCACCTATGGAAGAAGCGGGCTGGATGGAGAGGAAAAGAAGCATTAGGACCAAACATTTATCTCAAGAAGGGAGCAACATCTATTTCCATATTAAGACCTCTAGGGTGGAGGGACCGTAGCTTGTGAATCCAAAAAGATTCTCTCTTAATGAGTTCTACATTCCTGTCTCCTCCTCGCCAATGCTGTTTAACAGATTCTATGGCCATGTAAGTTAGTCCTCTTGGATTTCCCTGATGTTTCTCCAGAAAATGATTTGTGACACTATGTGTGACCAAATTTCTCTTAATGCTGCTAAGGTGTTCCAGTATTCTGGTTCTGACTGGTCTCTCTGTCTTACCTACATACTGTAGTTTGCATGGGCACTCAAGAATATAAATCACATGATCAGTTTTACATGTCAAACATGATTCAATCTGAAAGATTTCCAACATGACATTAGAACAGAACTCAGTTCTCTTATCAGCTTTGAATTCACATGCTCTCCAGGTACTGCAGCCAAAAAAAACTTTCCCCGTTTGGAGCCAGCTATTGGAATTAGTGTTCTCCTTTCTTAGTGCACTTGGTGCAAGTCTGTTTTTGAGATTGTTCGCCCTTCTAAAAATAATCTTTGGTTTTTCTGGAATGGCATTCCCCAAAATTGGGTCATTTCTGAGGATGCCCCAGTGTTTGCTTATAATATTTCTTATTTCCTTTGCTTCCCCACTATAATTAGTAAGGAAAGCGCAAATTTATCATTTCTTTTTTTCGTTTTTATCTTTGTTTTTAACAAATCCTCTCCAGGCGCCATTTCATAGACGACGTGTTTCTAATATGGAGAGGGGGTCAAGAGACCCTTGTTGAGTTTCTGGCTTCCTTAGATGTAAACGAGAATAATCTGAAATTCACAAGCAGTTATAGCCAACAAAGTGTGAACTTTTTAGACCTTGTAATCTTCATTGAAGAAGATGATATTAAAACAAAAACGTACTTTAAAGAAACTGACAAAAAACAATTACATATTAAGATCCAGCTGTCATCTGCCCAGGTGGATGGATGGAGTCCCACCTGGACAGTTTACAAGGCTAAAAAGGAATTGCAGTGATAAAGAAACTTTTCTTGTACAAGCTGAACAGCTTAAAAAGAGGTTTATAGAAAAGGAATATAGGGAAGAGAAGCTCTACAAGGCCTTGAGGAAAGTGGATGAAACTAACAGAGAGGATTTGTTAAAAACAAAGATAAAAAAGAAAAAAAGAAATGATAAATTTGACTTCGCTTTCCTTACTAATTATAGTGGGGAAGCAAAGGAAATAAGAAATATTATAAGCAAACACTGGGGCATCCTCAGAAATGACCCAATTTTGGGGAATGCCATTCCAGAAAAACCAAAGATTATTTTTAGAAGGGCGAACAATCTCAAAAACAGACTTGCACCAAGTGCACTAAGAAAGGAGAACACTAATTCCAATAGCTGGCTCCAAACGGGGAAAGGGTTTTTTGGCTGCAGTACCTGGAGAGCATGTGAATTCAAAGCTGATAAGAGAACTGAGTTCTGTTCTAATGTCATGTTGGAAATCTTTCAGATTGAATCATGTTTGACATGTAGAACTGATCATGTGATTTATATTCGTGAGTGCCCATGCAAACTACAGTATGTAGGTAAGACAGAGAGACCAGTCAGAACCAGAATACTGGAACACCTTAGCAGCATTAAGAGAAATTTGGTCACACATAGTGTCCCAAATCATTTTCTGGAGAAACATCAGGGAGATCCAAGAGGACTAACTTACATGGCCATAGAATCTGTTAAACAGCATTGGCGAGGAGGAGACAGGAATATAGAACTCATTAAGAGAGTCTTTTTGGATTCACAAGCTACGGTCCCTCCACCCCAGAGGTCTTAATATGGAAATAGATGTTGCTCCCTTCTTGAGATAAATGTTTGGTCCTAATGCTTCTTTTCCTCTCCACCCACCCCGCTTCTTCCATAGGTGATCAACAAGTCGCCGTTATACAATGTGTTTTTGGAAATTATATAATGTGTATTATGTATATCTACAAGTTCAATCGATTGTCATGTCTGACTTTGCTATATCATCAAAAATGTTAAATAGGTCCTATTGCTGCATCTGTACCATTCCCCCTGTCCTAATGCATACTATACCCTGAGATGTACTCCAGACCACGCATAAATGTGGCATGAGGATGTATTCACACTTTCATATATATTTTTATTAGATCCCTTATTTCCATAATTGTTGTATTTTATTCTAATTTATTTACATTTATAATTGAATATATATATATATATATATATATATATATATATATATATATATATATATGTATATATCTATTGTTCCTAATGAACACATATATAAATACCTCCGATTCCCTTTTATGTTTGATTTTCCCAATTTTTGTTCCTTAAGCCAATATGTATGAGCTAGATTTCCTCCATATAATGTATTCCATAATATATACAGTATAAAGGCACACATTGTGCATTGGTGTATATATATATCATGCCATCCCTTTTGTCCTCATTTTACATGACTGTGTGTATACATCAGACCTCTTCTCTAGATATCCACTTGCTCCATGGGGCACTTAAGGGGTTAATAATACCATCAATTGACTCTGGTATATAAGGTCAAGAAGGGAGGGGGGTTCCATACTCCTGACGAAGCCAGCTGTCCTATTGGCGAAACGCGTAGAGTGGACCCGCCCAGGAAGTGTGAGGATTGGTGCTTCAAGCTGTCAATCTCGAGCCGCGACGGAGGTCATCGTGTACACCGGAAGTGATGTATCGCATCGGAGAGAGTGCTGGAGGTGATCCACATACATTGCGGTGGAGAGGGGACCACAGAAAGCCTACTACACCGGAATCACGAGGCGTCGGCGGTGCGGTGAGCTACGGCAACAATCATAACACTCCTCATTCACTTTTAAGTGATAAATGTTTATTTTACATTTTTATATTGTAAGTGCGCATTTTTAGAATTTCTATAAAGTTACCTTTTGTACCATTGACCTGCACCATGGAGGTTTCTCTTTATTTCTCCATGCACCTTTGCACCTGACTTCTGAGCCTGAGTGGCATCCTGTCTGCGTCTAGAGGACTCCACAGATTCCACTCATCCTGTTATTGCCTTTACCCTACTACCATCTTGTGAGTAGGCTGCACACAAGAGCCAAGTCTAAATACACGCTTCAATATTGAATCTTAATGTCTGCACTTAGTTTGTGTTTTCTCTGTTGTTTTTTCCTACATGCTCCCCCTGGGTTGTGAGAATTTGTATCGATCATCAGGGACCAATCAAGACAGTCCCTTCCAGAGGGTTTGAGCAGGAGGTTACAACCTTTATTATATATATTTTTTAGCTTATGGTTGCACATTTTTAGTCACTTTAAGTTTTAACACCATTATATGTGTATTATTTTTTCACTTAATTATTAGTGAGCACTAGTATTCTATTAGCGCCTGTTTTTTCACCATCACCTTGTCACTATAGCTAAAACTGACACAACTGACGTGATGCTTTGTGCCCTCAAAATACACACACTTGTCATGGGTGTTCATCTAGTTACTAGAGATGTGAAACCTTCCTTTTTTTCATTCTCAAATTTTGGGGCGAATATTTGGGTATTTTTGCAATTTTGCTAAATTTTGACTAAATTAAATTAAATGCACAAAATTTTACTTTTTTTTTTAAATTTGGCAAAAATTGAGAAATGTTGTAATTCTCACGAAATGTTTTGTTATGAGCCTTAAATTTTTTTATGTCTCATGAGGGATTTGACCTTACCTACAGTAGTAGTGTGACCTGTGCTGATTTTTTTGGGTGAGCTTTAGTGGTTTTTCACAAAAAAAAAGGAGCCAATTCTCCACATATGTAAACGTTTGAAAAAAATGTTGTGTGTACTGAGCACGCGCATTGTAAGTGAAACTTCTTTGTGTTTTGTCACAGAAATTGTATTTGCGAGGGTGATGTTTTTAATTCAATGAAAGAGATTTGAGTCTAATTTATTTTATTTATTTTTGTGTGTAAATTTCCATACTATTCCTTTGAAAACATGATATAATTGACTTATGATAGCTAAAGTAAGATACATATATTTTGGATTGTAAAGAATTTAAATGGCGTTACTCAAGTTTTTCATTCAATGTAAATCATAAAAATCAAAACACAATTTAGTCATAAAAGCCAAAGAAGTTTGACTTAGAACGCGTGTGCTAGGCACACACACCTTCTTTTTTTGTTTGAAAAATCATCACAGTTACTATGTTATAGTAATCTATATACAATTAATGTGTTATATGTGTACACACCTTGCATGTTTTCCACTTCTGCCTTTCTTTATTATATATGGTACATTTCTAAAAGATTTGCTATTTGTACTTTTATATTTATACTCACTTGGAATTCCTTTAGTAGCAGTGGTGTGTGTGTGCGTGCAGTGTCCCGCCTGCTATATCCAACCTACAGGCTCTGACCAACCTAAACATGTGTGTGTCCTTCAGCGCATGTGTGGTGTCGGGCAGCCCTTCTCACATGCGTCGTGGCGAGCGGCACTTCTGCGCATGCGTGGCATCAGGTGGCCCTTCTGCACATGCGTTGCGTTGAGTGGCCCTTCTGCGCATGCACTGAGGCCCACTGACCCTTCTGCGCTTGCGCTGTGGCCTGCGGCCCCACCTGCTATATTAACCTCAGGTGTGTGTGTGTGCAGTGATCCAGGGAGTAATCTGATTGCCAATATTGGAGTCAAGAATAAATTTATGTTTCCCCTTATGAGATATCATTGGATGATTTTTCACTGGGGTTTTTGTTTGCCTTCCTCTGTATCAATATACTGTAAGTACAAATATAGGATAAAGGATCTTTCATCTAAATTTAGCATAGGTTGAACTTGATGGACATATGGTTTTTTTCAACCTCATCTACTATGTAACAATGTAACTACTCTTAACTAATGTATAAGTGTTTGCGAATCCTGTAATATCAATGTTTCCTATACTGTAGCTTGAAAGCACATGCATTTTAGTGTTCATATAGATTTGGAATGAGCCACACTCACAGAATGGAGCGCTGCATAATGAATGGCTGCATAATATTGATGACTAGTAATACATGTCACAGTGTCAGAAAAAGAAACAAGATCATTATACTGTAATATTTATTTGGGACTGTTAGGTTATTGAGCCAGGGCGACAGCTAAGACATTGGGGTTAAAAAAAAACTGTGACTTCTCTATTGACTAACAGGCTGTGTATTGGAATTCTTAAAGGATGTGGCTATATCAACATCCAAAGACTGAAATCAGTGAGATTTCAGGGTTCTGACCCAATGCATTGCATTTAGATGGTAAAAGGTTGAATTTTATCAGTGAGACTCCATTGAAGTCTATGAGATGCTGATACTAAAAATCAGTGAGACTCACCAAAAATCAGAGGGGTTTGGCGGTTAAATAAATGTGCAATTTTAAAGTGCAATCACTCCAATTTTAGGGGAGAGTACTTATAATGTTAGTGCCATTCAGCAAATCAACATTTTATTTTAATTGCTTATGGGAAATTGTAAAAAAAAAAAAGCACTTCATTAGAGCCTAATTCTTGTTAGAAGTTAGTTGCAATTTTACATTCATGAGCCCACTTTGTGAAAGTAATATATGCGCTGTAACATAAACCAATATGTAAAATATAATTACTGCGTAGCATATCTTCCACAGATTTTAAATGAAAATATCCAAGATAATGTTGCTTTTTGAACAAGCAATTATCATTTTAAAATAATTTTTTATTTGTCATCCCTGAAGTTCTGAAAGTTAATTTTGCTGCGGCAGACTCATCTGTAAAGATATACCATGTAGTTAAAAAATGACCTTTTTGACTTGAAATTGCATTTGATTTGGGGGGGGGGGAAGATAAAGCTTGTTTACATGGATATCTGTACTGCTGTACATAGCAGGTGCAGTAAATAGGCTCAGCTCATAACTAAAAAAAAGTCTGTGGACTTTGGCGATCTGGAAGTCGCTTTTGATGACTAGTTCCTGTTTATCACAATATACACCTGGACCCTATTTTAGCATGAAACTTCCTGCTTTACTGGTGCTGTATACAGTATACCATAATGCCAGTGTTGGAGATTCAATATTCGCCAGTGTTAAATGTAAGAAAATTGCAAAGAAACGTGTACGTGAAGCCAATCTCAACGGCGCCTCAGTTTACGCCACTTTAGATATGGCAAATATAATCAATGCAAAAAAAATAACATTGTTTTTACATTCCAACACTAATACGATCAATTATAATAATTTCTCAAATTATTCCAGCACGAATTCCTCCTATAAACACCCTTCAAATTGCATTTTTGTGTGTTTCATTTTCTCCTGCTGCCATTTCCAAGGATGTTTATATTTTTTAAACTGATCCTTTGTTTAGGAGATAGAAGCGTTTAAAGTATAAAGTGTCCAGGAGGTTAAAATGAAAGCAGCAATACAACATTCCCCACTTTCTTTCTCCTTTGTATATGTAAAGCACGTGACAATGTATAATTCTACATTCTTACCTAAGCTGGCAATCGTTTGGTGCTCCGGTTATAAATCTGTCAAAATCCTAATTGTGTGCGTAACTAAATCGCTGGTTACTACTGTAACTTTCTGCTGCGGTCTGTGACATGCTGCAGCTGATATGTAACATTATATTACTAAGTGTAACACATTATTGTTACAGCTTTCAGAGTAATAGACAATCTGCTGATTGGAACACAACAGTTCTGTTTTTGATACTTTGTTGTCAAAGGGTAGAGCTCATAAAGGTGTGTGTTTCAAAATGGGACGTGGATGAGACTTTCTAAAGGGTTGCTATAGCAACCAAAGAATGATTAGTACATTTAAAAAAAAAAAAAAACATTAAGAATGGCATTAGGAGGTTTTTTTTAAAAAGCAGACAGTATTATCTAATACTACAGAAATTATTATTATTTATTTTAAATATAGGATTTTTCACGTTTTGCTGCTTTGAACTCTCCCCAGAGCCCATTGCGTTCTATAAATTACCACAGTAATCTCAGAAGCTAGAAAAATATAAAACAGCTGGGCAATGTCCAGGGGGAAGAATACTTTTATAATCAGTTACAGTCATATAGGCTCCTGGGGGGGTTGCTGGTTTAATACATCCTTTTCATATTCTGATAATAATAGACACTAGTCAAATTGTTGTATGAATACTATTTTTTTTTACCAGGCTTCCAAACATTCATCACCATGTCTTTCCCCTTCACCATAACCTGTGCAACCAAGATTGAAAACCTTGACATTTAGCTCTGCCTAAAAATACCTGCTTCAGAATGAAGAGCACGGTGCAAGGCTTTTTAAGAGTAAGATGTTAGCAGTGAGGGCAAATGCCTTGACGTTTGAGAATGTTTTCTGCTGTATCACATGACAACCACATAGAGCATGATGTAAAAATGTATAGATACTGTAGATATTTGATCTTTATATCTTGAAGCTCTTGCACCAAAAAATAAATCAAAAAATCATGAATCAACCCTTCCCTCCCCCCCCCTCATACCTACACATACTATAAATACATATATCATGTTAATATAATTTTAAGGGGCTTAACAGAGTTTAGTGGATCTAGGCCATAAGGTTATATATCAAAGTCTCTTTGCTAGTCAATGGGTGGATAAATCATACAGAAAAATAGCTCTGCTAAATTCCACGAAAGATACTTTAATTTTTCTTTCCTTTAGTAAACCATATTGAGATATACAGTAGTTCACAAAATGTTTATTACGGATCTACCTATGGTTCGAAAGAAAAAGCAGATGTTAAAATTGACCAGTTATCATCCTTCCAGATCTCAAGAGAGAGAGTGGCCATGTGAATATTATAGAATCCCAGTGTCGGCTCCTTGTGACCTTGGGCAAGTCACTTTATCTCCCTGTGCCTCAGGCACCAAAAACATAGATTGTAAGCTCATCTGGGAAGGGATTGTGTCTGTAAGAATTCCCATGTGCAGCGTACTGAGCACTATACTGTAGTTGTGAAGTGCTTGAGTCCCATTGGAAGAAAAGCGCTATATGAAATAAAGTAATTATTATTATTATTATTACTATTATTAATCAAATTAAATAAAGAGCCTTTTATGTGTTTGATGTAAGAGTGAGGACACCTTGGTGCTCAGAAAGCCTCCTATATATATTGATCATATGGATTTGCAGTACTTTAAGTCTAATGTTCTGGGAGATATCTTACAAATCTAGTGACTCCTCTAGTCAAAGGAACAGCATTTCCAGATGAAGGTTCATCTGGTAAAAGTCAGGGTACCCGCTTTTTGATACTCTGGCCAGGTTGTTAAATCAAAAAGAACACACAGTTTAAATTGTATGATTCACAGAAGATATTTGAGTGGTAATTTGTGAAATTGGCCTAGTGCGTTTAAATGGTGTGTTTACCGTAATCATTGTGATTGCTGGTGTAAATCCGATTATATGATTTTTAATTTGTGTTCGAAAATGACTGATTTGTGATGTTTACATTGGGATTAAGGCTGCTCAGCTGCTTCTATTTCCGTTTGTCACTTCAATGTATATAACTTTAGCGAAACGGATAAGATACTGTGTGAGTTTGCTTCGGAAGCATTTGATTTCCCTCGGACAGTGCTTAAGAGGATTTTGTCAGAACTCAATTTACTGCTTCATCGTCTTCTCGGCTTGTTTGAAATGTAGTGGTAGCAGAGTAAACATTACAGGTAAAAGTGCGTGATTAGATAAATAATGGTCGGCACAGGCTATTATAAATCATAATAGAAATCAGAAGGTATTGATCACTGGCTCAAATCCACAGCAGACTGGTATTGACCAAAATATCCAGTGGCCCATGCATATAAATTGCCTGAATAGCTTGTCATTAAGAATCAAAAGGCTACTTATCAACAATGCATTTGGCATATAGCCTTGTTCACAACTACAGCAAAGCGTATGAGGCAAAGTTATATTAATTATTAGTTTGATATTTAATATTATATATAGTTGTTTGTTACCAATTGCTCTGTTACTAAATAAACACATAGCTGTTTTTAACATAACAGTGCATAAGTTGCCAATGATTGACCTTTAACAGACCTTTCACGTCTCACGCAATTTGTGTTACTCTCAAGCATTTGGGCTCTGTCTCATGGTCTCACAGAGAACGAGGGGAATCTTGCGCTGACGGAGACCCTGAGACACAAACCTCCACCCCCTTGCATTCTAACCTTGACCCTTTTTCACACAGCCTACCCTCTTGCGTTATAACCCTGGCAGGCTCTGGGTCCTCTCTCCATAGGTGAGAAGTGGTCCCAATTCACACCCCCCGCAAGCTCCCTCTACTTCCCTCCCTCTTCCCATGAATTTCTCTCTCCTCCGTCTCACCTCTCACTCTCGATTAATTACCCCACTCACTCAATCCCCCCGCCTCACATGTATTTCTCTCCCCTGCATCTCACTCTTACTCCCTCTTTTCCTCACTCACCCCCTCTCTCCTTGCACTCTCCTCCCCTCACACAATTCCCCGCACAAAACATACAAAAAAAACCACACCCCCAAATACATACAAAAAAATCCCCAACCCCCAAATATATACAGCCCCCCAATCCCCCAAATATATACAAACCCCCCAAATATATACAACCCCCCCAAATACATAGAAAAAACCCCACCTCCCGAATACATATAACCTCCCATACATATATAAAAAAACAAATACATATAAAAAAGGCCCTCAATGCTCATACAAAAAAGCCTCCAATGCTCATATAACCCCCGTCACGCTTATCAAAAAAAACAAATGCTCATCTAAAAAAAAGCCCCCAATGCATCTAAAAAAAAAAAAAAAAAAAACAGTAAACTGTCGAGGAGGGGTTTCCGGGGGGGTGACTGCCGGGGGGGGGGGGGGGTGACTTCCGGGGGGGTGACTGCTGAGAAGGGTTTTGCTGGGGGGGCTGACTGCTTGAGGGGGTGCGAATGCAGGGGGATAGCGACTGCCAAGGAGGGGATGACTGCCGGGGGGGGGGGGGGTTGACTGCTGGGGGCGGGTGACTGCCGGGGAGGGTGACTGCCGGGAGGGGAGCGACTGCCGAGGAGGGTGACTGCCAGGGAGGGGGGGCTCGGTGACTGACGGGGGCCAGGCGGCCACACAGAGCAGTTACCGCCGGGCTCCGGCTCTCCCCACCTGCAGACCTCTTCCTCTCTCTGTCTCACGCTGGACCCTCTGACTTTAGTGTGCGCCGCCCCTCCCACTCATTGTGCCCCGCGCCGGAAGCTAGGCCAAGCGTAACTCCGGCACGACGACAGCAGAGGGGCACTGACACTGACACTGACATCAGAGGGCCCGGTGTGGGACAGAGAGAGAGGAAGAGGCCTTGTACCGCTGTCCCGCCCTCTTGGTGGCCCTGGGCCCAGGACTGGAGTTTCCACTGGGGCCTCCCGTGTCGGCAGCCTTGCAAGACCCCCCTTTTTCTCTTACACACTTAAACTCCCCCACGCTCTCTCACCCCCAAATCCTCCCCTTCCCATGTATTTCTATCCCCCTCTCACAGCCCCACCTCCCTCTCTTACACCCCCACCTCTCCTGCTCAATCACTGTCCCCCTCTCTCTTACACCACCTCTCGCTCATTCTCCCACCCCCTCCTCACTCAATACCTGTTCCTCTCTCATATCCCCCCAATAATTAACCCTTCCTGTCTCCTCACACTCTTTAACCCCCTGCCTCCTCACAGTCATTAACCATCCACACATTCATTATCTCCCACCTGACCTTCCCCACTGGACCCTTCACCCCTTTCACAAACCCCAGCACACGCAGCTTCCAGCACGCACACGCGCGGGTGGGGCTTCAGAGAAGGCCGGACCACAGCATGGGAGAGCTGGGGCCTGGCAGACGGACACGGACCGACCTCTGGCTTGGCCCAACTTCCAGCGCGCGGCCGCAGGACTGGCTCTCCTGCCTTGTTGGAAGCCCTGGTGAGACCCTGTCTCATGGTCTGAAGTGAGGGACCTTTGACAGCAATGCTTTTAGGGTTTGAAATAAATACATTGACTCCAACAGAGGGATAAAAAAGCAGTTTATACTAGTGTTGTTCCGGGTCCTAATAAGAGACGGGTACCTGGCCGGGTAGTTTTGACTTACCTGCAGCCTGCGGCAGAGGGTGAGGAGGACCCCGGCGACATCCTGGTGGCGGTGGGAGCAGCATCAGATACCCTGCAGGCAGTGGCAGCGGCAAATATCCTGCAGGCGTTGGCTGCAGAGGACAACATCCTTCACAGCTGGTGCCGGTGGGTGCAGAGTAGCCGGGGAGGAGCTTACTGTCAAATATTAATGCTCCTGCTCCGGCCACATGTTCCTCTGCTCCCACCACCACCGGCTGTGAAGGATGTCTTCCACTGCTCCCCGCGGCTGAAGGATGTCTTCCGCTGCTCCCACCGGCTGAAGAATGTCGTCCTCTGCTGCCACCACCACCAGGATGTCTTTCGCTGCTCCCACAGCCACCAGGATGTCGCCGTGGTCCTCCTCACACTCCGCAGTGGTCCTCTTTACCCTCCGCCACGGCTGCAGGTGAGTCGTCTGCTGCTCTGCTCCTGCTCTTCTCCAAGAGGAGGACCGAAGGACCAGAGCAGAACGGAAATTACCCTGCACCGGGTTCCAGCCCCCTGGTGCCGGATCCGGGTAATTTCCAGGTACCCGGTACATCACTAGTTTATACCTGTCCCTCCATCCTTTTCCCCCTAATAATTAACATTGTAAGATAGAAATCAATACTAAGCATGATAGCAAACCTATAAAGTTACTTCTTATAACATTTCAGCAGATGGAATCCACTGCCACTGCCTGTCTTTAATGCCTGTTTTCATAATGCACCTATTTATCAAAGAACTTTGTTCAATTTTGCTCCATCTGCCCCAGCTTTCAACTTTGGGAGGGTCAGATGGAGGAGTTACATGATTCACTTGTTATAATGACACTTATTCATGTATCACATTCTGGGGCCTATGCAGAGAGCAGCGAATTTTAAAATTGGCGAATTTATTAAAAAGTAGCTTTTTTGGAGAGTTTTATTCTCCATATGCAGAAAAGTGCGAATTCTGCTATGTTTAACATGGATGCGTGTGGCGAGTTTAAATTGGCGAGATGCGCGCTTCAGAAACGTGTAAAAACAAATTCGCGCCTTTTTTTTCCCTTTGCAATGGCCGCGAGCGGCAGCTTCTTGCCAATTTTTTCTGCCGAGGCAAAAAGGAGACAATCGCGCCATTTTATTGGCGCGAACAGCCGCTAGATGCCGTTCGCGCCTCTCTGCATTAGGATATTTTTAAAACTGGCGAGATTGAGGTTCTCGCCAGCCGCGAGGCGAGTTTTACAAATAGAAAAGAAAAATTGGCGCGTTTTTCGGAACTCGCCATTTTCTGCTGCTTTCTGCGCGATTTTCTCCAAAAAATGGCGAATTTCGAAATAGCGCTGCTCTCTGCATAGGCCCCTCTGTGTCTCTCTGTGCTATTCGTTTTCCTTTTTATTTTCTCCAAAAATAAATCAGGTGTAAGGAACTGTTCTTACTCCAAATAAACAGAGCAGTGCAGCTAAACACTCTTTCTCTACATTAATGCACAATCTCATCTGATGTAGGGTATTAGTGTGAGTGATGAGACAAAAGTGGAGAGACTGCACAAAATTAGCATGGCAGACCAAGCAAAAATCTGTCTGCTGCTGCTGCTTGAAATATGGAGTTTTGCTGACTGGATGTACTTAGAACATTATACAGTGTTTTATTCACATTTCCATCAGACATGGAATATTTTCATAGCTCACTGGACAATTAATAATATTAGGTTTTCCATGCTTTTTAAGTCTTGATTAAAAAAAAAAAAAAAACATTCATGTATTGCTATGAAATAATTACTTTTATTTAACACCAGAAAAAATGTTAATTCAATTGTATTTTTATTTTTTTAAAGAGCGAGTCGACCATTAGAACAGTTCGTAATGCGGCTTTATGTATATACAGGCATACCCCGCATTAACGTACGCAATGGGACCGGAGCATGTATGTAAAGCGAAAATGTACTTAAAGTGAAGCACTACCTTTTTCCACTTATCGATGCATATACTGTACTGCAAACATCATATGCGTGCATAACTGATGTAAATAACGCATATGTCACAGGCTCTATAGTCTCCCCGCTTGCGCACAGCTTCGGTACAGGTAGGGAGCCGGTATTGCTGTTCAGGACGTGATGACAGGCGCATGCGTGAGCTGCCGTTTGCCTATTGGGCGATATGTACTTACTCGCGAGTGTACTTAAAGCGGGGTATGCCTGTATTAGATTAGCAAAGTCAACCAATGTTGCAAAGCAATCTTACCCACGTGGATGGCTCATCTCAAGGCCCATGGGTTAATTTAAATCAACATGCTTGTTTGTGGATATCCATATGTCAAAAGACGTTTTGTGTCCATTATGCGCCCTTTCATCAGTACGATGCAAGTCCTGATTTAAACAAGTAACCTTCCGCGCTGCTACTTTATAGGCAGTAGTAAGAAGTGGAGCAGTCACTAAATTAGCAGGTGAATGTGCTGGAATACGTAATAAAGTGTCACCACAGAAATGACGGGCCTGACTCGTAGATATATGGAAATTCTGCCAGTATTTTTATATTATTAATGATTAGGAACAAAGGAAGGCTCAGTGACATTCTTTGTTCTATGATTACACAGTAATATCTCCTTGTATGACATTGACGTGGGAGCTGTAACTGTGTGTCCCATTTTCTGCCTTGATTTAGGATTCATCAGTCATACAGTAAGTCAGGGGAGCGCAAACTTTTTCTGCTGCGCCCCCCTGTCTCTCTGCCTCCGGCTCTCGCGCCCCCCTGCCTTCCTTCAGACGCGTCAGATGACGCTGCGTGGGCGTGTGACGTCAGGTCACATGGTGCCGCGGCGTCTATTGACGCCGCGTTGCCATGGCGACGCAACACAGACGGCTGAATCCCGGTAAGTAAACAGTTGCAGGGGCCTCACGCGATCCCCCGGCATTTAATTTAAATGCCTGGGGGAAGAGCGCGGGGCCTCTGCAACTGCCCGCGCCCCCCCAGCACAATCTCCCGCCCCCCCTGGGGGTCGCGCCCCCCACTTTGCGCACCGCTGCAGTAAGTGAACAGCTGATGTACAAAACAACCAGAGAACAATATGAAGAAAACAGTGGTTATAATGTCTTTTTTTTTAGTAACAGGAGTATTGCTTTTTAGGAATGCAAATATGTAACATGTTATAGTATCAAAGTTAGTGGAATCATTCACTTTTTGTATTTTTTTTTTTCATCATCAGTGAATAATTATGGACATACAGGCCAACATAGGAAAGTTAATTTAAGGTAGATTGCAGCTAGGGTTGCCAGGTGGCTTCTCCAAAAATACATGATACAATGGTGAAAGGTGCAACACGCTCGAGACACACACACACACACCGCTCCACTCCATGCTGTTTCCTCCTATCCTTGACCCCATCCCCAGGCTCCAGACACCTCCTCCTGATTGGCTACATTACCCAGCCCCCTAGCAGCAGCCCTGCTCTCTCTCTGCTCGAGAAAATCCTGCGGCCCCCCAAGCCGATCAGGTCAGGTATTACCAGTATACACATACATGTCCAGTATTCCCTCTAATTTTTTAATGGTCAGTGTGTCCAAATACTGGACAGTCCGGTTCAATACTGGACACCTGGAAACCCTATCAGTGGCTTTTTGCAGGGGAATACATGAGAGGTTTTTCAAAGGCTCATTGACATGAATTATAATAAGGAAAGTATTTTTATGGTGGAAGTAGTGAAATTATATATTCTTCATCTAAAATCACCCAGATAAATATTAGTTAAGCAGTATAATCATACGTTTAATCAACATTAGTCTAGAAAAGTCACAAACATTTAAAAAGCATTTAATCAAGGTGACTATAAGATTGTAGCAAAAAATAGACTAATCCCAACATGAAAACTAATTTTGTAACAAATCACAATGTGCAATTTTCTTCTAAATATCACAAAAGTAGTTTTATTTTTTATTTATTTTTTTACAGAAACCTTTTTCTGTTGTCTACAATAACTCTAACCTCTTTACATGTGGTACTTGTCATCTTTGTATGTATGTATGTCTTTATTTATATAGCGCCATCCATGTACATAGCGCTTTACAATACACGTGACATAATATTATAACACAATCTGAATAAGTGGCTCAGACAAACCAATAGGAAAAGGAGTCCCTGCTCCGAAGAGCTTATCTTTACTCATTAGACTTTATTCTACAGATGAAGCAGATGTTATTACCCCCGTGAAAGTGAAATAGACTACGTTCTCTCCTAAACCATTGTTTTCAGTAATGCTTGTGTTAAATGATGTGCCAGTATTAACGGGAGCAGTAACATCTGCTACATCTGTATGCAAGAGTAAACCTTATAAGGCTGAGTCCATAGAGAATTCAGCCATGTGGAGGCGCGCGGAGGCTGAGGGAAAGCGGGTTTGCGCGCCGTCCGGGGGCGTGTAGGGGGGGTGGGCCAGTGACGTCACAGAGCTGGTTCGCCCTCATTGGGCGAACTGCTCACGTGACCGGCCCTGCGCGGAAATGTGCGTGAGCCCCTGCTAAAGCTGCTCTCATTGCGGCTGCAGGGGCTCACTGACAAGCGTCAGCGCGCCTCAACAGGGGTCAGCGGATAAGCGCTGACCATGGACTCAGCCTAAGTCTAAATACCAGCACCTTTTCTAAAGGGCTTTTACAGGTCTTACCGTAACATATGAATGAGCAATTAAGATCTACAGTAACTGAATAAACACATCACTACCAGAGAGAGGCACAGCAACCAACACATAGCAAATCAATGTGCTGTCAACTCGCTCGGCAGGGAAGGGGTTATTAAATGTGTGTGTTTTAATGGCTATTCTTATAGCATCTTGACTTGAGCCATTGATTGTTTGTAAAAGCATGTTACCACTAGTATGTTTGTGCTGTCACCAGTCCCACTTGCGTTGCACGTTTGCTATACACTGGGGACTAGCTACATCGCCACGTCGTTTACATGTCTTATCTAGGTGAAAGTGCACAGATCAGTAGATGTGTAGAGTGGACCCACACTTTCATTAATTCTATGCCTGGTCTCTTCACATAGAACTAGACTAGGCTCTTTTTTGAAGGGGTGCGGTGTGGTAGTGTGAGCAAAATCATGCAGAAATTCAGACCTTTGTTTTAACCCCACTAGGTTCTCAGTTATTCACTCACTTTGCCTGCCAGAGGTGGCCGCACCACATTGCACAGCAAAAGAGTTCACACGTGTTTGTACAAAAACCATGTCAATGTAATGTATTGGCAACCGCAAAAAAAATGAAAATATATACATATTTACGTTAACCATCAAATTATCCTCACGTACCTGTAGTTGGATTGCAGTGACTCGTGATGACCCTGTGTAGTGAGCTTCTTGGTTGGCTATCTGCTTTGAGTAGGCACAATCCATATCTGGGAGCTCTGCATTTCTCTTTCAGTATGTCGCCTTTTTCCACATATGGTATAATCTATTGATAAGAGATAACATAGCACGTTACAGAGAAAGTGTGGAACATTAAAAAAAGCATGGATCTGGGTTTTTCTGCTAACACAGTTGTTGTGTTGTGTTGTTCTGTAGAATATGAAGGATCTGGGACTGAGGTTCACAGGAAACACTCAAAATGCGGAGCCTGCAAATATGGAGCAGAGTGTGATGAAGATGCAGAAGATATAGGGTAAGTAGTTGTGTGACCATATACACAGTACTGATCCAAGAAGGACCAAAAGGATCCCCCAATCTTGTTCTCGTTGTATGACCATAGCAATTACAAATTAACACCTTCACTCCCAGAGGAACCGATAACACATTACTCTGTCCTGCAGGGAATTGTTTTTTTTTTTTTATCTCCCATTAATAAAGATGTCAAAGGGCAGCACCATGTAACGTATGCTGACCTGTGTGGTTTAACACTTTTATCATATAAAAACAGCAATCCCACCTAACTAACATTCCGTCCCCCACCCGGTTTTTTTGTGTTACATTTTGGGAGCTCGAAGGTCGTTTAGAGCTGAACTGTGATATTTTCAGCTGTAAAGCAAAAAGACGCAGCTGTGATTGTTGAATTAACAAGTTGTTTTATCATTTAATATAAGTGTATTAGTTTGTTTAAATGTGAGCCTGGGAGCCTAGCTGCATAAAGTTTAGTAGCAACTACAGTATTACAGAATATGTCTGCTCTTGTTCACGCGTTAGGTGCCTGATCACCCACATTGGACATTACAAAGAGCCAGCACACTGATGCCTCTTGTGACATCCAGTGGATGTCATAACGCTGATGCTAGTTTCTATATCTCTGAGACAGCTGTGCTGCGACTGGGATCTGTGCAGAGGAAGAGGGCTCCCTCTTCCATTTGTGACATCATGGTGCCGTCACATGGTCACAATACCCATGGAACTCTGGTATTGTGGCCCTTCAAGCACTGGGTCAAGCTGTGTAGGAGCTCATACCCACCTGGGAAAAGGTACTGCGACAATCCTAAAATACAGGGCTAGTATATTAGTATGTTTTTAGGAACTCACAATATTAGTTATATTTAGTCATATTCCAGCCGCTGAGAAAATGCTTTACGTCTATATTTCTTCAAGACAGAAAACTATTGATTGGATTTGAAGCATGTAACCAGGATGAATGAAATGTATCTACAGGTATGCTCTACAGCAGTGATTCCCAAGCACGGTTCCGTGGAACCCAAGGGCTCCTAGAAGCAGTCTCAGGGGTTCCTACTACGGACCACCAGGGGGGGGTTTGGTATGTGTTTTGTAGGGTGGATTGAGTGAGAGTGGGGTAATTGCGGGAGGTAAGGACGAGTGAGAGAAGAGAGGGGGGCAGGAGGGAGTGAGTGAGGAAAAGAGAGAGTAAGAGTGAGACACAAGGAATAAATACATGCGAGGCGGGAGGGGGGAGAGTTAGTGAGACGGATGGGAGAGAAATACATGGGTAGAGGGTGGGAAATAGAGGTGGCTCGTGAGGTGTGAAATGTTGTGACTGACCCCTGCCGAACCTAATATGTGTAAGCCAGAAGGCGGTTCCCCGAGATTTTTCGAAATACTTCAAGGGTTACTCCAAACAATAAAGGTTGGGAATCACTGCTCGACAGGCATACCCCGCATTAACGTACACTATGGGACCGGAGCATGTATGTAAAGCGAAAATGTACTTAAAGTGAAGCACTACCTTTTTCCCACTTATCGATGCTTCGGTACAGGTAGGGAGCCGGTATTGCTGTTCAGGACGTGCTGACAGGCACATGCGCGAGATCCCGTTTGCCTATTGGGCGAGGGAAATCAGCGCGTCATTACTATGGTGGTCTGTAGGGCAGAATAAGTGTCCATACTAGTGAGGCGAGCGTACGGACACAGGGGTATGGTGCTATTGAAACTATGTCCTTACTCGCGAGGGTACTTAAAGTGAGCATCCTTAAACCGGGGTATGCCTGTATTTTTATTCTTTTTACTGGGTATTTGAAAAGGTGCAGATGCTGCCTGTTGCTAATTACTCACATACATAGCATGTCTGTAGCTAGTGATTTAGTGTATGGAAGCCTATACCTAGCAAATGACTGAGGCATATGTTGCCACTGTAATTCTTATTGTAAAACCACGGTGTGCAAACTGCCTGCGCTGCGCCCCCCTTTCCTGCTGCCTCCTCGGTTGTGCCCCTCCCCCCCTCGCCTCTAATGATGCATCAAATGACGCTGCAGGGTCATGTGACGTCACATCACGTGACCTGCAGCGTCATTTGATGTCACGTCTCCATGGTAACGGGCATCATTTGACGCCGCGATGCCATGGAGACATGTGGACAAGAAGCCAGTAAGTACATTTACAGAGGACTTGCGCTCATACCGCGGGTCCTCTGTAACCGCCGCGCGGCCTGTGCCCCTCCCTCCCCCCCAATAAAGTCTCCAGTTTGCGCACCGCTGGTGTACTGTATAAGACCTTCATTAAATCTGTTTGGAAACAGTATACAGGCATACCCCGCATTAACGTACGCAATGGGACCGGAGCATGTATGTAAAGCGAAAATGTACTTAAAGTGAAGCACTACCTTTTTCCACTTATCGATGCATGTACTGTACTGCAATTGTCATATACTTGCATAACTGATGTAAATAACGCATGTGTAACAGGCTCTATAGTCTCCCTGCTTGCACACAGCTTCGGTACAGGTAGGGAGCCGGTATTGCTGTTCAGGACGTGCTGACAGGCGCATGCGTGAGCTGCCGTTTGCCTATTGGACGATATGTCCTTAGTCGCGAGTGTACTTAAAGTGAGTGTCCTTAAACTGGGGTATGCCTGTACAGTGTTTGACATTTTATGTTCCTTAAAGAGACACTTTAAAAAATATGTATTTAGTATATGAAGCCTCTGCTTACCTTTATTGAAAACGAATTACCTAATCTGCCGATTGAGTCGTCTTCCCGTGAGCGATGAGCAAAGATCCTGCTTCCCTGGCTTCATCAAATGGCTGCCTTTTAGTTTCAATCAATTCATCAGTCAGTGTAACTCAGCATCTACAATGTATCCTAATATTACTACGGTAGCATTGTCTATTATTACAGTTTGCAGCTCAAACTGCTGGGAACATTGGCAACAAATGATCACGAACAGGAAAGTATTGCAAAGATTGTGCTTTGGTGAGGACGTGATACAACCTGCTATAGAAATGAAAGGATGCTCATTATCATTAAACATGGCATTAAGAATTGAATTAAAAAAATATATAGTATTAGCTAAAACTACAGAACTGATTTTTTTTATTTTTTTTAAACCCACACGTAGGTTATTGCATGGATTGCTCCTTTAAACAGGATCTACTGTACGTATTGATTCTTTGCGCACCCTAGAAATCTCCAACACTGGATTAGACCAACTAGATCTCGCCTTCATTGGAGCTTTGCTACCTGCTCCCCAAAACACCATGGGATAGGGAAATAATCAGTAGCATTAAAAAATGCCCAAATATTCCTTGACAATATTAAAATAAACATGTATAGTATTAGCTTTCAACATTTCAATAAGGGTAAAGGTGGACCCAGGTTTTAACCAAATATGCACAATGCTGATGATCATTTATATGGTGCTATGATGTTCTGCTATAATGCTTTTTTGATTTAGCAAATATACATTTATTAAGTTCGGTATTGATTTTAAAAAATTCTAACGCACTACTCAAGGTACCTGGTGAATGAATACACAGAGCCAACAACAACCTTACTAATATTAGCCCTCACCAAATACTGTAAGTGTGTGAACTGGGAACTGCAGCATGGGATGGAAAACAGAGAAATGCTCCTTTCATGCACTGTAAATACAAAGGGCCATGTATACAGATCCAGCATTCAGTGATAGTGTTAGCCACTTGATTTGTATATTTGCACCAACCATAAGTACTGTACATACCCAGTGCAGGATGTTATGAACTGTATTACAACAAGCTGTGAGTGGTACATTTTTTATGACCATGCAGGTTTTTTTTAGTACATACAGTATTTAAAAAATAATGAAAATAAAGAAAATGCCTTAAAGCAGCAATCCCCATTCCAGAAGCTTATATGAGATTAACTCATAATGTTAATATTTTGCCCCTCCCTAGCACTTAAAAAAAATGTTCTTGTGTTAAAAATTATGTTTTTCTTAATCTCTAGCTTGTGTGGTTACTTTGGTAACATTTAGGGCTGCTTTGGGCTCTGGGGAGAGCTCCATTTTAACCTCTGGACACTTAATATGTGAACCCTTTTATCTCCCGAACGAAGCTTCCGATTGAAAAAATATAAAAAGCGTTGGAATGAGCAAGAAGAGACCTCGTAAGTGAATAAAGTTCCAAATAACCATGGGGATCAACACAGACTGCTGCTTTAAGGGAAACGCCAAATACAGTATAAACGTGTAACTAAAGTACCACACACTGTCTTAACTCACTTATAAAAAGTCTTTTGGAGGCATGGAGTGTTTCAATCCATTATATAAAAATAGTGGTTGTTATTATTTAAGATTTAATTTGACATGTTTGCTTCATTTTTGCTCTGATCTTGCAGCCAGTGTTAAATTAATATTTGAATTTGTATTATGCATCCACATTTTTGTGTTAGAACGTACGTAGCACAATCCTTCAGAAAACGTACATTATATAAATCAAGGTTGCTATGTGACTTCATACATATGACTCATAGGTTGTTGTTTGAAATTCATTTTGAGAACATGAATATAACTGATATGTGTTTACTTTTAATTAGTGTTTGTAATTTTTTTTTTAATTTTTTTAAAAATTTTTTTTCATATAGCGCTTTTCTCCCAACGGGACTCAAAGCGCTTCACAATTTCAGTATAGTGCACGGTACGCAGCTCATAGGAATTTTACAGGAATTTTACAGGAATTTTACAGATACAGTCCCTGCCCCGTAGAGCTTACAATCTATGTCTTTGCTGACTTGCTGAGGCTCACAAGGAGCTGACACCGGGAATTGAACCAGGTTCCCATGACTCAAACTCAGTGTCCTTGTTTTTAGAGTCAGTGCCTTTAGTCAGGGAGTCGCTCCTTCAGCTTGGTGTAATGTTTTTGATAATAGCCATACTGAGAAAATAATATATTTTGTTAATCTACATAATGAAACATCTGTGTTGCATCAGATACATTTTTGGTTGTTATATAGCAACTCAATTCTGCGCTAACAATCTAAACAGACTTTTTAGGAGCTACGCCAGTTTCAGCTTTGTGGATTGTCTTGACGCAGGTTCAAGTTATTTTTGTTGAGCGTACAGATAGGGTTTTTTTTAGTACATACTATTTACATATGTGCATCAAGAGAATTCCATGTCTGGAACATTTGACTAAAATCATTTGACACTAATGGCGCACATTAATTAAGCGATGCTTAATACATGGGCCCCAAAGTTACAAAGAAACAAAATCAGTATGATGTTTTCTTTGCTACATCTGGTGCAGTTTGTTTTCCCCCAGAATTGACCCACTTTTGTCTTGATAAATAGCCCCCCCCCCCCAAATTGGTTCTGGGCTTTGTAAAAACACTGCAGCCTGTTTATTGTCCACACTATGTGAAATCTGATTAGTACATCAATTACTAGTGTAACGCACTTTCCCCCACCCGATGGGAAATATGGCTGCTACGGTGTGTGTGGTGCGTTACCTTTGCCCACAGAAGGCCTGAACCTCCGCCGCTAGGAGCCTGGGGTGTACATGATCCGACTGGTGACAGTGCCAACACCTGCAAGGGATCCTAACTGGGTGGGATAAGCCCCTTACAGGAACAATACCAATGATACACACACGTATATAACAACCTTTACTGAACACTCTATAACAATACCCTGTATCCCACAGTATAATAGGCCCAAAACCTGATACCACCAATGAATGTCCCCAAAGTACATTGGGTGCCAAGCACCAGTACCCTGATGTCCGTTTCCCCAATGTCAGGCCCACCCAAAAGTGTAGGAGTGTCAGGGTTCTGCTCGCCACAAACCAGGGTCGGACCGCGAGGCTGAGGTGGGGTTGTAAAAGCACCGACCTGAGACCGCGCAGGCTGATCCGGATTGCGCAGTTCGTTGTCAAACGTAGCAGGATCAGGAAAGGAGAAGACAGCGTCGTCGTTGTACAAGCCAGGGTCAGGACAGGAGATATCAGGATAAACATTGTTCAGGCAAGAGTTCGGCAACAGGTAGTCAGGAGAGCCCCGCTTCAGCTTAGGAGCGCGGGGTTGGCCTCTGCGCGAGCGACGACCATGGCCCATGGTACTGGTCATAGGAGATGGTAGGCAGACCAGAATAGCACACCGCTTTTCTGCACGGGTGCACCAGTGCTACAGCGCAAGAGTCCTGAGCGGCTGGGGAATCCTCTGTAACAGCGCAGGAACCAGGACACGGCCTCTCTAGATTAGGGAAAGAGTAGGCCCCAGGAACCAGGAAGCTGAAGATCCACAGGGAAACCTCCGCTACAGTGCAGGAATCAGGAGACTGAAGGGCGCGGGGTATACCTTTGCCTCAGTGCAGGAAAGCAGGAAGCTGAAGACATAGGGGATACCTTTGCTTCAGCGCAGGAGAACAAGCGGCTTGAAGGGAGCTGAAGGACGCAGGGCGGAACCTGGTATCAGCATAGGAGAACAAGCGGCTTGAAGGAAGCTGAAGGACGCAGGGCGGAACCTGGTATCAGCATAGGAGAACAAGCGAGGGCTTGTGGCAAAACAGTAGACATCCAGTTAGGACTATGCTCGGCAGGGAGCATTATGGGAAGACAGTACTTAAAGGCCAGCAGGCCAATCCCCGGAGGGGGGTGTGAAGGTACTGCTCCAATGAGTGAATGCAAGTCTAGGTTGCAGTGATAGGCTGCACAGCTGCAGTAGATACCAGACGGAGTGTGTATTGCTTTGGTGAGTGAATCCAGGCTGCAGCAAACATCAGGAGAGGTGCTCCAGGACTGCACAGGTCTGCAAGGTAAGGCAACCAGTAAACCGCGGAGCGGATTCCTTACAGTACCCCCCCCTTCACGCGAGACCTCCGGGCGAACATGAGCACACATAGAGTTGGGGGACCGGGAATTGTTGCTGAACCGTCTAGGATTGGGGGTAGAGTCGTGGTCCAGAGACTCGTGGTTACTCCTTAGTGTACCCCCACCCCACGGTGAAAACAGCGGCCAGACAGGACCATCCATGGGTCTCGGAGACATCGAATTGTTCCTAAAGTTCTTTAGGTGGAAAGGGGATCCGTAAACGAGCAGTTCCTTGGTGAGTACAGTTCTAGGAAATAAGAGTGGTAGAAGAAACATCCTTGGTACATGGCTCGCCCCGCAAAATGACTTGGAAATCCAGGGCTGTGAAGAACCAGAGGGTTCCAGAGCAGAAACGGCAGAAGAACCCCTACAGGAAGCCCAGTCTTTAATAAAGGAACCTGAATCTAGGATCAGCGGCCCTGATAGTTGATCGAATACACCAGGAGGAACTTTGTAACAGAAAAAGTCTTGGCTGACCACTGCATGTTGGAATTTGCGAGGAATTTTTCCTCTAGAAGGCTCCCAGGTAATGGTTAGTAAGGGTATAGGCTGGTTGGAAGCATCTCCCGGTATTGGTATGGAAGGTGACAAGGCAAGCAGTAAACCAGGCATAGGGACCGAAATCTTGGGATACGTACAGAGTATTTCCAACTGAGAGGAAATAACAGGGGCAACCGAAAATTCCGAGGGACAAAACCATGGTTTAGCAGGAGCAGAGAAGCAAACAACAGTAGAGCTCTCCAATACTGGGAAATCTTCATTGGGAGATAATATTGTCAGTGAATCAGGAATAGTCCTTGGGATCTTCAAATCAGTAGCTTGAGAAAAAGGCAGAGCCAGGGTAGTGGTGGGAGGGAAGCTAACATCAGAAGCTGAAGTCTGTACCTCAGTGACAGGGCCCTGAGAATCAACAAGCAGCAAGTATGAACTATGAAAACTCTTAATGACAGGCACCTTAGGAGTACAAGGAGTCTTTTCCGAAACTGCAATGGCCCTAACCACAGGGGTACCTAACCTGACAAAAACATGAATTGGTGTGTTTTCTAGTGCAAGATCTCTGATCCCAGGACTCCTAACTGATAGTGAGGGTGTCTGGGTTTGATTAGAGAAAAAATCAGATGTATTGATAAGTGACTTAGAAACAATTACTGAGGTTCTAGATTTGCTGGACATGTGAGAAAAAATACCCTTTAAGACAGGAGTTTTAATTTCCCCCCAGAGTAACCCCATGTTTGCTGGGGCATATTTAGACACAGTACTGAGGGACTGGGTTTCAGCAAAGGCAGGACAGCTAAATAGCTCAGATTTAAACCCCAGGACTTTTAATATATGCATGGTGACCTCAGACAGTACTAAGGGAGTGACCACAGATATGTTGATCCCTGGAGAATTAGCCTGGACAGAGAAATCAGGGGGACCCCCAATCAGGATACTCCTTGTAGGAAGAGCTTCAGAATCAGAAGGAGAATCATTACCTCTCAGAGTCTCAAAACTAGTAAGACACAATTCAGCGAAAAGGGAAACAGTGTGCAAGCTTTTTACTAATCTATATGAAAAAGCGTCACTTTTGGGAGAAAACCGTGCGTCAGCAAACATTCCTGGGAACATAATATAAACCCCAGGAGGGACATACAGACTACTGTATGCTTTTAACCCTAAGCTTAAAGAGGAGGAGAACTCAGACAGTACACGGGGGTTAATCATAACTGTACTGGTCTCTGAAGTAGGTATTTGGTAAGGAATGTCTGGGAAACCAGAAATTACTGCAGACTCCATAATGTGGGAACTATGCGCTGAAGCAGGGATCACCGCTATGTGGGCGACAAGCTGGTTCAGCGAAACACCCGGGAGAAGGAACTCTGCGACCAAGCTTAGGTAAAAACCTGACTCCTGAATACATTTATCGGGAACCAGAACTTCAGCCGAAGTCTCCGGAGACGAAACTGCGGAAACTTGAGCTGAAGCAGGGGATTTATAGCAAAGAATATCTAAGGACTCCGTACGGTTATGGGAATCCCTCAATGCAACCTCTGCTGTCTGACTTGTGGACTCATTCTCTGAGGCTAAAACGAAGGCATTAACTTGGAGGCAGCAAGAATTTACAGGGGTTAATGCAGACAATGCCTGAGAGTAAAACATAGGTAATCTTCTCTCTGTATTAGGAGAGACCAGGAATCTCTCCTCTGGAGTTAGGGGCGTGACCATGGCTGACAGAGAACAGGGATTTACCAAGGGAAACTCAGAGAGCTGCCCCACAGGGGTTAATACAGAAATGACCCTGGGAACAGAATTTAGGGATTCTTTCTCTGACGGGGAAAGCGCACAGGACTGCCTAGCAAAGTTTAAAGCTGGAAAACCCTCAAGAGCTGGAGTGACAGATTCGGAGTTAGAAATAGGGGAACAAAGGGACTTATTCTCTGATAGTAGAACCTTAGTGTTGGCTAGTGAAACATATGTATTCTCCAGGGGAACCTCACAGGACTGCTCGGCAGGGGTTAAAGCTGGAAAACCCTCAAGACCTAGAGAAAGGACTTCTGAGCTAGAAATAGGAGAACTAATGAACTTATTCTCTGATACTAGAACATTAGTGCTGGGTAGAGCAACATATGTATCCTCCAGGGGGACCTCACAGGACTGATCGGCCGGGGTTAACGAAAGCATATCATTGGTGTCAGGAAACCCGGCCATACACTCAGGGCAAGGATCCGTGGTAGACCAGGGATACAGCCAAGCGGCAGCGAAGCTGGCGAGGGGAGGATCCTGTTCCTTTATGCAAATGTCCAATGTCATGGAAAGGATATGGAGTGTTTTTTGGGCATCAGCCAACATGAGGAGAGGGTCCTCTTTTGCTATATAAATGTCTAAAGACAAGGCCAGGGAAGAGAGTTCCTTTTGGGCGTCGTCCAATTCTAAAGGGTACACATTTTCCCAAGTTAAAGGGTAACCAGGAAAGCAAATACAAGCGGCCAGCGATTGTTTTAAGTCCCGGAGGCGGTAAACCTTCATCATGAGATCATTACGGCATTTGTTTTGCAAAGGGGTTAAACCTACAAACACAATCAGATCTTCAATCAGGGGTATTATCTCACATAGAAACTGGTATTCACACTGGGACTGGTTTACAGGCTGGGACAGGCTTTCAGACAGAAACTTACCAACCCTCACCACAGGGCGGTCCGAGTTTGTGTGGCCGAGCATACTGTCAGGGTTCTGCTCGCCACAAACCAGGGTCGGACCGCGAGGCTGAGGTGGGGTTGTAAAAGCACCGACCTGAGACCGCGCAGGCTGATCCGGATTGCGCAGTTCGTTGTCAAACGTAGCAGGATCAGGAAAGGAGAAGACAGCGTCGTCGTTGTACAAGCCAGGGTCAGGACAGGAGATATCAGGATAAACATTGTTCAGGCAAGAGTTTGGCAACAGGTAGTCAGGAGATCCCCGCTTCAGCTTAGGAGCGCGGGGTTGGCCTCTGCGCGAGCGACGACCATGGCCCATGGTACTGGTCACAGGAGATGGTAGGCAGACCAGAATAGCACACCGCTTTGCTGCACGGGTGCACCAGTGCTACAGCGCAAGAGTCCTGAGCGGCTGGGGAATCCTCTGTAACAGCGCAGGAACCAGGACACGGCCTCTCTAGATTAGGGAAAGAGTAGGCCCCAGGAACCAGGAAGCTGAAGATCCACAGGGAAACCTCCGCTACAGTGCAGGAATCAGGAGACTGAAGGGCGCGGGGGATACCTTTGCCTCAGTGCAGGAAAGCAGGAAGCTGAAGACATAGGGGATACCTTTGCTTCAGCGCAGGAGAACAAGCGGGAGCTTGAAGGAAGCTGAAGGATGCAGGGCGGAACCTCCGTATCAGCATAGGAGAACAAGCGGCTTGAAGGGAGCTGAAGGACGCAGGGCGGAACCTGGTATCAGCATAGGAGAACAAGCGGCTTGAAGGAAGCTGAAGGACGCAGGGCGGAACCTGGTATCAGCATAGGAGAACAAGCGAGGGCTTGTGGCAAAACAGTAGACATCCAGTTAGGACTATGCTCGGCAGGGAGCATTATGGGAAGACAGTACTTAAAGGCCAGCAGGCCAATCCCCGGAGGGGGGTGTGAAGGTACTGCTCCAATGAGTGAATGCAAGTCTAGGTTGCAGTGATAGGCTGCACAGCTGCAGTAGATACCAGAGGGAGTGTGTATTGCTTTGGTGAGTGAATCCAGGCTGCAGCAAACATCAGGAGAGGTGCTCCAGGACTGCACAGGTCTGCAAGGTAAGGCAACCAGTAAACCGCGGAGCGGATTCCTTACAAGGAGATAGCTTTAGAGTGTAATGGTTGCCGCTACATGACCTCCTGCGCATGCGCGAGGTGTAGCAAGATGGCCACCGGACTGGGAAACCTATTCGCCTGTGCAACTGCTTTTGCGCATGCGCGGTACTACCAACATGGTGACGCCCTCGTCGGAACACCGGTGACCCGCTCGCCTGCTCCCTGCACCGCAGAACAGCCGCCCCCCCTCACGCAGCCCGGAGGTAAGAGGGGTGTCCTGGCTACATCAGTATCATGGAAAAATTCAGTCCCACACTTATTCTTTTTTGGCAAAAACAATCTGTTGAAAAACTTAATTGCAGCAGATGCTTGCAAGAGTACATTCACATAAAAATCAAGACATGCGTCAGATCCAACATAAATACACTGAACTATAAACTCTATGTAAACTATCTTTTAACAGAAAAAGGGGCAGGCATACATAACTATGCAATGTCCGCCCATATGACTTCATCGGACATCATACTTTTCTTTATCTTATTTTTCTTGCAGTTACTTGGTTATACATTTTGCAATATATTTTAGCAGATTTAGCAAAAAGAAAACTCATGTGCTAAGCTATCTCATCTTTCTCAAGGCCGACAGCTGGTACATCTCTGACTCTACAAGGGGGGTTAATAGATAAGAAGAGAGGCCCAGCTAAGGGGAAAACTTATTCTGCACACACACACATACAATTTCATTTAACCCATAACGCAATGAAACACAAAGCATGACCTCTTATACAGTTGAGTGAAAAAGAAAGTACACCCTCTTTGAACTCTATGGTTTTACATATCAGGACATAATAACAATCATCTGTTCCTTAGCAGGTCTTAAAATTAGGTAAATACAACCTCAGATGAACAACAACTCATGGCATATTACACCGTGTCATGATTTATTTAACAAAAATAAAGCCAAAATGGAGAAGCCATGTGTGAAAAACTAAGTACACCTTATGATTCAATAGCTTGTAAAACCACCTTTAGCAGCAATAACTTGAAGTAATCGTTTTCTGTATGACTTTTTCAGTGTCTCACATTGTTGTGGAGGAATTTTGGCCCACTCTTCTTTACAACGTTGCTTCAGTTCATTGAGGTTTGTGGGCATTTGTTTATGCATAGCTCTCTTAAGGTCCTGCCACAGCATTTCAATCGGGTTGAGGTCTGGACTTTGACTGGGCCATTGCAACACAGTGATTCTTTTCTTTTTCAGCCATTCTGTTGTAGATTTGTTGGTGTGCTTGGGATCATTGTCCTGTTGCATGGCCAAACATCTCCACTTTGGTCTCGTCTGTCCAAAGGACATTGTTCCAGAAGTCTTGTGGTTTGTTCAGATGCAACTTTGCAAACCTAAGCCGTGCTGCCATGTTCTTTTTAGAGAGAAGAGGCTTTCTCCTGGCAACCCTTCCAAACAAACCATACTTGTTCAATTTTTCTAATTGTACTGTCATGAACTTGAACATTTAACATGCTAACTGAGGCCTGTAGAGTCTGAGATGAAACTCTTGGGGTTTTTTTGCAATTTCTCTGAGCATTGCACGGTCTGACCTTGGGGTGAATTTGCTGGGACGTCCACTCCTAGGAAGATTGGCAACTGTCTTTAATGTTTTATACTTTTGAATAATCTTTCTCACTGTAGAATGATGGACTTTAAATTGTTTGGAAATGGCCTTATAACCCTTCCCAGATTGATGGGCAGCAACAATTGCTTCTCTAAGATCATTGCTGATGTCTTTCCTCCTTTGCATTGTGTTAACACACACCTGAATGCTCCAGACCAGCAAACTGCTAAAACTTCGGCTTTTATAGAGGTGGTCACACTTGCTGAAGATCAATTAATCAAGGGCATTTAATTAGCAGCACCTGTCTGCTACTTAGCATCGTTATTCCTATGGAAGCAATAAGGGTGTACTTAGTTTTTCACACATAGCTTCTCCATTTTGGCTTTATTTTTGCTAAATAAATCATGACACGGTGTAATATGTCATGTGTTGTTCATCTGAGGTTGTATTTACCTAATTTTAAGACCTGTTAAGGAACAGATGATTGTGATTATGTCCTGATATGTAAAACCATAGAATTCAAAGAGGGTGTACTTTCTTTTTCACACAACTATAGCTATGGAAAACAAAAACATGGTTATAGCTACACATAGAAATAATGTAAAAATATTACTCTTCCATACTGTAATAGCATCTAGTAAGTTTGGCCCAAATAGTTATGGGCTGTAAAACAGAGTCAATATAATGCTGACGTGAATGTCACTTTTTATATTATACCTTGTTAATCCACTGTGAATATCATTGAATTGTAGAACATGCCTATTAGGTTACCCAAAATATGTGCAGGAGCAATATATTATAGCATGTGACAGATATTCCGAAACCAAACGAGAAATATACGTCTGAAATCTAGCAAATGCATCCTGCCCTTTTTAAATCCCCTGATACGTCTGTGGGCATCTACTGTAATGATGAACAAAGCACTTTCAAAAATCCATAATGTTGGTCAAAGTGACATAAAAATCCACCTACCTCCATTACATTAATACATCCTTTTTTGTGTCTTGGCTGTAATAAAAGTAATGGCTCCGGTTGTATTAGGTGAGCCGCTAATACATTCTCACTAAAAGCTTTTATACTTTGGAAAGACTACAGATTAACTGCTGAGAGGAGCATGGGGAGCTTGTTATCAAATGTCAGTCCTAATATCATGTATACTTCTCCGCGTGTCCCAAATTGATTAGTGCAGTAACACTAGTTTCAGAAATCAAAGTCCATAATACTGTATATGCCTCTCTGTCTTTTATGGATCAGTAACTTTAAAAGTGCAATACCATATTTATGGTGCCATTAAAAATATATTTTTCCCGTTAGCTGACTTTAGCCCCAAATGGGACAGCACCGGTAAATCCAAAGCAGTCCCCTTCTCACGTTGAGATATACTGTAGATATTTACCTTGTTACTGTAGGTAAATTGTTTAAGGCTTTCACAGTTGAAACAAATTACACTGTCCTTTAAAAGCAATAAAAAATACAAGTCATCATTGACCCAGTCATTTCAGTAGGACTGTCCTTGTTAAAACGCCATTTAAATCAAGGGGATGTCGGCATGTGCTGTATAACAACATATGAAAAGTGATATCAGGAAGATTTGAGACAATCTTCATTTGACTTGCATTGGGTTATGAGGTCTTTGGCCAAGAATTTATATAGCATTATAGATTTTAGAAAACACATTTTATAAATAAGAGGGAGTTCCTTAGCATGGATATTGTAACTAACTTTAGTATTGTTTAACACTGTTATTTCGTCTTTTTAAAAACCTAGAAAGCACTGTTATAAAATTATTTAATTACACTGTATGAATAATACATATATATCCTTCAAATATAAACATTTAAATAAACCAAAATCTCATGTTCCCCAACCCACATAGGGTTGTTGGAAAAACAGTATGAGTGAAAAATGGAGGTGTGATTCAATGACAGACAGTAATAATGTTGGTATTATGAGCACCTTCAGTACAATTGGTGGCTTTAAACTGGCAAATTACGCCTAGGACTGTCAATAAATCAGAAATCCAGTAAGTAAGAAAGTAATTGAATCCTGTCCATTTTATGTTTGAAATTAAATGTCAAAGGCAAATTTTAGTCAACGATGAATCTACAAGGAATACATTGGGATGACATTTTTGCAGGGAAATATGTGGAAGATAAATGGTCAGTCGTTAAAACATTGTTAGAAAAGCACACTTATCAGTGTATACCCTTGGGTAATACGTATAAAAGAAATAAGTCAAAACCAATGTGGCTAAATAAACAGGTAGGGGAGGAAATGGAAAGGGAGAGGCAGGCGTTTAGATTATTAAAGTCAGAAGGGACGGAGGCATCGTATCAGAATTATAAGGAATGTAACAAAAATTGCAAAAGGGCAATCAAATTAGCAAAAATTGAAAATGGAAAAAAGTATTGCAATGGGAAGTAAGATCAACTCTAAAAAGTTGTTCAAGTACATTAGTAGCAAAAAGATTAGCAAAGAGAATATAGTGTAAGATGTGTAGGTAAATTAATGAGGAAGATGAGAAGGCAGAAGTAATAAACAAATGAATAGCCTCTGCAAACATATTACAACAAGAGGAAACCAAAATCTCAATATTAACTAACATTTGTTAACACAGTAGGAAGTGCTTAGTCAGCTTGATAAAATTGAGGTACTAAAGAAAGAAGCTGGCCTCCAGTGGCATGCACCCAAGGGTTCTTAAGTATCTAAGTTCAGTAATAGCTAAACCATTATGTTTAATATTCGAAGCCTCAATTTCCACAGGCTCAGTACTACACGATTGGTGTAAAGCACATGTGGGAATTATAGACCTGTAAGCCTGACATCAATAGTGGGAATACTACCTGAAGATTTATTCAGGGATAATATTCAGGAATACATTTGGGATAACAAAATTATTAGCAATAGTCAACATGGACTTATGAAAGATAGGTCGTGCCAAACTAACCTTATCAGTTTCTTTAAGGAGGTACTGTAAGTAGGAATTTAAACCAGGGTATTGCAGTTGATCTACTGGTCTACTTAGAGTTTGCAAAGGTGTTTGATACGGTCCCACACAAGGGGTTAGTGTACAAAAGAAAGCAAATTGGTACTTTCATACAACTCCGCCTTTGCGTTCCAATATGTTATTTTATTAAGGCTGTGCACAAGCCAAAAGGATGAGTAAGTGTGTTATTTGCTGCACCCCTGATTGTGTTTATTTTGTTTATTAACCTTTGTTTTTTTTCCCTCTATGAAAGAGTAAGAATAAAGATGTTTAAAATTGAATGACTTTGTACTTAGAATACCCACAGAACTGAATGCAACTTTTTGATTTATTAGCTGTCAAAGATGCATTAGGAATATGAATTCTATAGAATAGGGACCTATATCTGTAGAATTCCAGAATCTTTTTGGTGAACATACTGCTTCCCTACTATCATATTGATTTGTGTGTTAAAAGACTGAAATGTAAGGCTATGCCTGTGGAGTTTGATTCCCTTTCCAAAACCTGAATCCCTTATTCTGAAATGCAAGGATAAGGCAACATTTATAGTAATCAGTTTCTGCGGCCTGGAAGAAGAATTGATCAAGGGGTAATGACAGTCTTTGAGGTTAGAGACCCCAGATTGAGACCCAGGGCAACCGTATGACCTTAGGTCAGTCGTTTTACATTTGAAGCCGTTTTAGGCAGGACATTTTTGTGTGACTGTACATTTGATGTACTGTATGTGTTCCACTTTTACTGTTAGTGCTATATAAAAATGAATTATTATATTGGATTTTTTGGTGATCTTGATTAAAAGTCTTAAAACATTTTTATCTTCGGATATCATGCGGAAAGTTGATATTTACACAACAGAAACTGAAAACATAATGCATAATAATACCTTATCACACCCTAAACTAGAGATTCCCAACCAGGGTTCCGTGGAGCAGAGTCAGGGGTTCCGCCTACAGCCTGAGCGCCGCCCGCACTCGCTGTACGGCCCGCGACGGCTTTCCTGGCTCTCACCCCCCCAGAGCCCGCTCTCAGGACAGTAGGGTAGGAGCGCGCTCTAGCAGTGTGACCCGGCACTTCCGGTGCCTGCTGTTAGAGCGAGCGCGTGCGTGCAGTCCTGCCTGCTCTGCCATTCTGCTGACCACCTCCACCGCCTCCGGCAACCGCACGATACCAGCGTATCTTCCCCCTTCCCCCGCCTGAGGTAGGCATATTGGGGAGTGATGATATGATGATCTGGGGGGGGGGGTGATATGATGATCTGGGGGGGGAGAAGATATGATGATTGATGATGATTGATGATGATAGGTGCTGAGGGAGATGAGGATGATGATGATGAGGGGTTCTGGGGGAGATATGATGAGGATTTTACCCGTGCGGCCTGATTTTTTAAAATATGTATTGGGGGTGGGGGTCTTCTTAATATGTATTGGGTGGGTGGAGGTCTTTTTATAATGTATTGGGGCGGTTGGGTCTTTTTAAAATGTATTGGGGCGGCAGTGGCCTTTTTAATATGTATTGGCGGGGGCGGGATATTTTTATTATATATTGCGAGGTGAGGTTATATGTATATAGGGGGGTGGGGGGTTTTGGTAGGTATTTTTGGGGGGGGATTGAGTGAAAGTGGGGTAATTGATGGAAGGTAGGGGCGAGTGAGAGGGGGGAGGGAGTGAGTGAGGAAAAGAGGGAGTAAGAGTGAGACGCAGCGGATAAATATATGCGAGGCAGGAAGGGGGTGAGTAAGTAAGTGAGTGAGATGGAGGGGAGAGAAATACATGGGTAGAGGGTGGCAAATAGAGGGGAAGAGTGAGGTGTGAAATTTTATGATTTACCCCTGTCGAACCTAATATGTGTCAGCCAGATAGGGGCTCCCTGAGATTTTTCGAAATACTTCAAGTGTTCCTCCAAACAAAAAAGGTTGGGAATCATACAGTTGTTTTGTAAATATACTGTGCAATGCCATATAGTATATTGTATGGAGCCCTTCATATAATCTTATTTTAAGATGCTTGGCACTGTGGGAAATATGACTGAACGGCAGAGCTGATAAAATGCACTGTGTGCACTATCCATGCAGAATTTTTACTAGCTATGAAAAATATTATTCTGTACCCCCCCACCCCCAAAACGATTTAAAATGAATAAAATATAACTTTTTCTATTTTTCTTTATTTCTCCACAGTACTGTATCTCTTTGTGTACCCTTTCCCACAATTCCATGTATTACTAAACCTCTATTAAGTACCATATTCCCTCCCTCCCTTTAAACCACCAATACTCCCACAACCCCATCATCACACCAATTCTCACAGCACTTTGGCCTTTTAACCACCAGAGGGACCAGCATTCCCGGGCACTCAAGGGGTTAATGCACAATCTCTTCCCACCCCCCAGGCCCATAATTTCTTATTGTCACAGGTTAAGCTCTCCTCTAAAGGCACCTCCTTTAGTGAGAGTGAGTGAGGGAGTGAGAGCGAGCCATCAGCCAGGCGTAAAATTGTACTTCCCGTGGCGAGTGCATTTTTCTATTCCTGCTCAAAAGGTAAAAGAAAAATGTTACAGGTGAAAATAATGAGAAACAGCACAGTGAATAGATTAAGATACATGGATCTATCACTTGAAACGAGAAACCTTCATGTAGCCTGTCTGTTAATGGGATTGCCTGGACAAACATATTGCCTTCTTCCCCATCTTCCACACACCATGATTATAAAGTACAGGCTTGATTAAAATAAGTGTATCACATTTATAAGAAAGCCTAGTTGCTTGTCTGAAGTCTTTACATAAGATCTTTTTATTTCTATTGGTTGTTCCTCTGTGGGAGTATAGTACTTTACTGCAGCTCTATGTCAACCAAGATGTTTTGACCTATGTCCAAATTAACCAATGCCCTCCATGCTGCCAAAGACATACCCCGGTTTAAGGACACTCACTTTAAGTACACTCGCGAGTAAGGACATATCGCCCAATAGGCAACTGACAGATCACGCATGCGCCTGTCAGTGTAACGATGCGCGGAACACGCCCCCTGCGGCGTGTCCCTTCCTTACCTGTTTACTTCTGATCGCCGCCCTCTAGCTGCAAGTCAAGATCCTGTGTCTAAGGATTCTGAAGCAAGCAACGCCATCTTGCTTTCTGCCAAACCCTGCCCTCTTCCTCCTGACAGGAAGTAAGCCTCTCTTTGACTTTCTCTTTGCATTTAGTCTTTTGCTGCCTGCTCTGGTGCCTGCTAGTACTCATCGCATACTGTTCCTGCCTGGACCTCCTTGGGACCTTTACTTATCTCCTGTGGATTCCGGAGGACTGGGAAAGTCACTCTTACTATTGAGGTTAGTTTACCGTCGGGTAGTGTAGGTACCTGCTTAGTAGGGTTCACCTTGACGTGGTAGCAGGCTTATAATTCCTTGGCCAATGGATTAGACTAAGAACCCTTATGTTATGTTTAGTTTCACTGCACCTTGCTGTTTCTGTCATTATGCCTTTAAGAAGTCTGGACGTTCTCCAAGAAGCAGTCCTTCTCTGGATGTTACCTTGTGCTCTGGACTCCATGCCCATGTTCCTGTACCATGTTCCTGGTTTCCGTTTCCAGACTCCCGTGCTGAAGCGTTGGGTTCCCAGCAACCCCCGCGTTGGTGCCTGAGAACACGCGCACTCCCGCTCTGCTGTCAGAGCATGCGCACACATGCAGCTGGTTCAGTCGTGTCTCTGAGCTTGGCTCCGCACGTCCGGACGCGTCGCGCATTCTCATGCGCATGGCGCGGTCACGTGACTACGTGCGCCGATCCTCAGCTGTGCGGCAACTTACTCCCTTCATATCCCTTCGTATCCCTTGCGGACTCCCCACCTCGCCTACGGGTCCTTCCCTTTCCCTGCGCTTGTGAGGAGAGCACAAGCGTGACAGTCAGCACGTCCTGAACAGCAATACCGGCTCCCTACCTCTACCGAAGCTGTGCCCTAGCAGGGAGACTATAGAGCCTGTTACAAATGCATTATTTACAACAGTTATGCACATATATGACGATTGCAGTACAGTACATGCATCGATAAGTGGGAAAAAGGTAGTGCTTCACTTTAAGTACATTTTCACTTTACATACATGCTCCGGTCCCATTGTGTACGTTAATGCGGTGTATGCCTGTATACTGTGGACAACTGTCTTCTCCTTCACATTCTCCATACTTTTGGTATCCGTAACAGAGCTCTATCCTAGATCCCATCGTACCTTCAGTGTCTCTTTTGCTAACACCTCCCCCTCTTTCAATTTGTCTGTGAGTGTACCCCAGGGGTCTGTCCTGGGACCTCTTCTCTTTACACACTTTTTCTAGGTGACCTAATCACATATCTTGGGCTTAAATATTGCCTCTATGCTAATTACACACAAATGTACCTTTGAACTCCTGACCTTACACCTGCTGTGCAGACCAAAGTCTCTGAATGGCCCTCTGCAGACTCAAACTTAACAAAGGCGGAGCTCCTCATACTTCCCCCAAGCCTGGCCCTACTGCCTCCTTCTGCATTACTGTTGGCAGTACTATTATACACCCAGTATCACAATTCTCCTCACATTAACAATGTAGCTAACACTTGACATTTTTTTCCTCTAATGTTTCTTCCGTCCCTCTACTGCTAAAACTTTAACACAGGCCCTCATTCTCTCCCATCTCGACTACTGTAACCTCCTGCTGTCCGGCCTTCCTGCCTCTCACCTGTCTCCCCTACAATCTATCCTAAACACTGCTGCTAGAGTCATTATACGCTCTCTCCTAAATCTATCTCAGTGTCTCTCCTGCTGAAATCCTTCTCCCAGCTTCCGATTAAACTCCGTATCACTTACAAAAGTCTCCTCTTCTCTGTTAAGGTTATACACTTTTCTGCCCCTCCTTACATCTCAGCCCTAATTCCTCGCTGTACACCTGCCTGGAATCTTGCGTTCTGCAAAATATTTAGTCTTTCCAAAATGCGGTCGCGCCGTTGTGCTTCCATGCAGCCGCTCACACTATGTGCTCCTCCATTTACATTAGGTATTTGTTCTGGCGGCGCATGACGTCGCCAGCACTATAGTCTCAGCCTTAGGCCGCGCTTATAGTGCCATCGATGGTGATGGCGACACGACGGGTGACGAAAGTTATATTTTGCTGGGCGACGGCGTCGCGGGTTTCCTGGCATTTGATTGGTTCAAGGGCTGTCACATGAGGTGACAGCTCTTGAAAAATCAAATTTTGCTGGCTACCAGTTTTCGTGACGTCGCCGTTGCTCCGTCGCATTGTCGCCGTCGCGCTTACTATAAGCGCACGTGGCGGCGGCAATGCATTTGTTTACGGGCGACGCTTACTATAAGCGCGGCCTTAGGTAGCTGCCACCATGTAGAGATATCTTCACAAGTAATTGGTGAAGGATGCAGCTTAATAGTATCCGGATTCTAGAGACGGTACCACTCATATCACAACGTCTCAAAGTCACTGGACTGGTTTATCAGACTGTAGATATCTACCGAAGTCTCAAATCTTTGCCCAACCTCAGCATTTGATATACAGGCAAGCAAGGACAGTTAGCTGGGATAAACAAGCTATACAGCCAATATTCTGTAATGAACAGAAACATGTTTCCTAAATATGTTTATATTATATTACTAGCTGAGAGACCCGGCGTTGCCCGTGAGTTAAATTTCCCGCTAGGTGGGGGGGGGGGGGGGAGGCGCAGCTCCGGTCCCCACCCTACAGTGTCTGACACACACACAGTGTCCCCCACACACACACACACAGTGACACACACACACACACACACACACACACAGAGACACACACACACACAGATATGTCACCTCTCCTTCCGGGCACCGCCATCTTAGGCACTCGGCGCCGCGAGGCAGCTGCAGGCTGCCTGCCCACTGCCTGTCCACCCGCCGGGGAGGGAGGGAAGTGAGCGCCGGGGAGGGAGGTGAGTGAGCGCCGTGGAGGGAGGTGAGTGAGCGCCAGGGAGGGAGGTGACTGAGCGGGACATTGTATAATGTCAATGTAAGGTACATGTTGTAAGTTGGTGTGGCGGCCATTTTAGAAAGTTAATAAAGAGTGCGTAGGTGAAGGTACGTGCGGCCATTTGTGTAATAGAAATTAAAACTGCGCACACCATTATTTTAATATATATTTATTGTAATATATGTGTTTTTAGTAAGGCATAAAGGTAGAATGCAGGGCTACAGGGAGTGTTCATCGTGCGTGGTAGTGTCGTCGTGTGTGCGTTTGTCCGGCCATGTGCACAGGGGAGTAAGCATGAGTGTTAGCTACAGGGGAGTAAGCCATGTGTACACAGGGGTGACAGCATGACTGTGAGTTGTGGGATGACTGTGTGGTCAGTGTGAGTGTGTGGGTTGACAGTGAGTGTGTGTGTGTGTGTGTACACACAGGGGTGACAGCGTGTGTGTGTGTGTGTGTGTGTGTGTGTGTGTGTGTGTGTGTGTGTGTGTGTGTGTGTGTGTGTGTGTGTGTGTGTGTGTGTGTGTGTGTGTGTGTGTGTGTGTGTGTGTGTTAAACTTACCAAGGACTCTGCAGGGGTTCTGTGGGCGTATGCTGTCAGTACAAGTGTGTGAGAGTGAAGTAGGTGTGTGTCAGTGATGTCACTGTAACTTTTGGCCAATGAGAGTCGTGTGGGAGGTGTGTCACAGTGGGGCGTACCTCTTGGCCAATGAGAGTCGGGGTGGCCATGGACCAATCAGATTCACCGCAGCTAGTACCAACCTTTCGATTTTATATATTCAGAGACTCTTTTTGTGTCAGCATAAGGTTAGAATGTGCTCTATTTCCAGCATGATGGGGTTAACTTCTGGCAGCAGCTTCCAGGTGTAACCAATGAACCTGAGCTACAGGGTTTAAAAGGCAGCGTGAGAATACAGCCAGTGTCTCACACAGAGGGCTGAGAGATGGCTGTCAGGCCAGAGTCCTGTGACACTATTATTTTTGTATTGTTTAATGCATACAATATAACAACTCACATTGTTGACTGTGTGTTTGGAGGAAACATACCCAACTTTGTTTTTATGCCAAGAAAAAGTTGGCGGTTGAAATTGATGCATTTATGTATGACTTTCTAATGCACTAACAACAACATCTTTGGTTCATATTTACTCATATGACTTGCACAAAAACATCACTCTGATGAAATTTGTGCTTATTTATATTGCAAATGATATGACTTAAAGCAGCAATCCTTGCTGGCGATTTTTTTTTTTTAAGTGTTTTTTTTTTTACTTTAATATATTCATCAAAGTAATCTTAACTTACCTACTGACTATCAAAGCTGCTGATCAATCTGTTTACCTGTGATTTAAAACGAAGATTAGTGTAGCCTGATTTAATTCTGTATTGTCTGACAGGTTCCTGTCAGTTTCCTCATTCATTGGAACGCATATGAATATTCATATGCGTTCCAATGAAGCGCGCTCCCGATCCGCACAGGAGGAGAAGCAGCCATTGCTTCTCAGCTCCTGCTGTAAGTTTTGTGTGTCTGCCCTGTCTATCTATGTGTCTGTATATGTGTGTCTGTCCTAGTGGCTGCTCGGGTCTGCCCGCCCTGTGCGGGAGGTGCGCCCACCAGGCGTGTGTGTGCTCCCTCGCGGCGCTCCCCTCCCCCATCTCCCCCGGTTGTCCGGCACTCCCCCCATCTCCCCCGGTTGTCCGGCACTCCCCCCATCTCCCCCGGTTGTCCGGTGCTCCCCCCCCCCCCATCTCCCCCGGTTGTCCGACTCTCCCCCCCCCCCTCCTCCCCCGGTTGTCCGGCGCTCCCCCCCCCCCTCCTCCCCCGGTTGTCCGGCGCTCTCCCCCGTCCCCCGGTTGTCCGTTGCTCTCCCCCCCGACCCCCTACCTAGATTGTCCGACGCTCTCCCCCGCTCCCCCGTTGTCCGCGTGGGACGGGAGATGAGATGAAGGGAGGGGAGGGAAGGGGGGCAGTGCCGGTCGCGGCTGACTCTGCTCACTCTCTGCTCCAGTGTTTGTATGTGATACTGTATGTGTATGGGAGAGAGAATGTGTGTGTGTGTGTGTATGAGTGATTGAGTGTATGAGTCAGTGTGTATGTGTATGGGAGAGTGAGTGTGTGAGTGTGTGTGTGTGTGAGGGAGTGTGTATGTGTATGGGAGAGTGTGTGTGTGTGTGTGTGTGTGTGTGTGTGTGTGTGTGTGTGTGTGTGTGTGTGTGTGTGTGTGTGTGTGTGTGTGTGTGTGTGTGTGTGTGTGTGTGTGTGTGTGTGTGTGTGTGTAAGTGTATGGGAGAGTGTGTGTGTGTGTGTGTGTGTGTAAGTGTATGGGAGAGTGTGGGTGTGTGTGTAAGTGTATGGGAGAGTGAGTGTGTGTGTTTATGAGTGAGTGTGTGTGTATGTGTATGGGAGAGTGTGTGTGTGTGTGTGTGTGTATGAGTGAGTATGTGTGAGTGTGTATGGGTGAGTGAGTGTGTATGTGTATGGAAGAGTGAGTGTATGAGTGAGTGTGTGTATGTGCATGGGAGAGTGAGTGTGTGTATGTGTATGGGAGTGTGTGTGTATGTGTATGGGAGAGTGAGTGAGTGTGTGTGTGTGTGTGTGTGTGTGTGTGTGTGTGTGTGTGTGTGTGTGTGTGTGTGTGTGTGTGTGTGTGTGTGTGTGTGTGTGTGTGTGTGTGTGTGTGTGTGTGTGTGTGTGTGGTAGAGCGAATGTGTGTGTATGTGTATGGGAGAGTGAGAGTGTGTATGTATGAGTGAGTATGTGTATGGGAGAGTGAGTGAGTGTGTGAGTGTGTGAGTGAGTGTGTGTGTGTAGGACACCATAAGTACTCACCCGGTCGGTCTGTTGTCCTCCCACTTGGTCAAACCCCACCCCCCCCACTCGGTACAACACCCCCCCCCCCCCACTCGGTCAGTCACCACCACCCGCCACTCGGTCAGTCACCACCACCCTCTCCCACTCTCTGTCACCCCCCCTCTCCCACTCTCTGTCACCCCCCCTCTCCCACTCTCTGTCACCCCCCCTCTCCCACTCTCTGTCACCCCCCCTCTCCCACTCTCTGTCACCCCCCCTCTCCCACTCTCTGTCACCCCCCCTCTCCCACTCTCTGTTACCCCCCTCTCCCATTCTCTGTCACCCCCCCTCTCCCATTCTCTGTCACCCCCCTCTCCCATTCTCTGTCACCCCCCCCCTTTCCCATTCTCTGTCACCCCCCTCTCCCTCACCCCCCCTCTCCCTCTCTGTCACCCCCCCTCTCCCTCTCTGTCACCCCCCCCCTCTCACTCTCTGTCACCCCCCCCCCCTCTCCCTCTCTGTCACTCACCCTGTCACTCTGTCACCGTCACACCCTCTCACCGTCTCTCTCTCCCACTCTTCTCCCCCCCCCCCCCAACGGTCTGACCCTGAAGTCTTCTCTGACTTCCAGTGTACGCCGTTGCTACAGCGCAACTCCTCCCTGCCGCTCTCCTGTGCCGCTCCTGCTCCGCTTACATGGCCCTCTTCTCCCTCCGCCACCAGCTGCTGTCCTCTCCTTCCGTCGGCTGCTGACCATCGCTGCAGGATGCTGTCCTCTCCTGCCGCCGCCGGCTGCTGAGCTTCGCTGCAGGATGCCGTCCTCTCCTGCCGCCGCCAGCTGCTGACCATCGCTGCAGGATGCCGTCCTTCTGTCCCTCCGCCGCCGGCTGCAGGATGCCGTCCTCTCCTGCCGCCGCCGGCTGCTGACCTTCGCTGCAGTATGCAGTCCTTCTCTCCTTTCGCCGTGCCTGCTGTCATCCAAACCTACCTGGCCGGGTACCTGGCTACCGGGCTGGGTAATTTTCCTTTTTCCCCCGGGTACCCAATGATTTTTTTTTTTGTAGCCGGTCCATCACTATTGTGTCTATCTATAGATATAGATAGCTGCAGTGTGAGTGTATATGGAGGTCCTTCAATGTATTTGCAATTTGTTTTTAATTAAAAAAGAATCTATAGAACTATACAAAATTGTCTTATTTATGAAAATAGCCTACGTTTAGCCTATAATATTAATAATTCCCTCAGAACAGGGCCCTCACTAATATATATACTGTATATATATTTGAAAGTTTGGTTGTGTGTGGCTTTGTGCACATGCTGTGATTGGCCTGCAGGGTGGCGTGACGTCAGCAACACTGCTACGCACACCCTTACCCTCACAGCCTCCGCACACCGCGTGAGAGCCACTCGCCGTGCACCCATACCGTCCTGACCTGCCTCAGCCACAGCCGCCTCACCTGCAGCCGCGCAGCCACCTCACGCCCGAACCCACGGTCAACGAGCGCACCCGCTCCCACCCCCCATGCTCCCCTCCCCGCTCACAACATGGGACGGAGGGGAAGTGCCACGTGCGCCTCCTACCCCAGCCCGTCACTCCCCCAGCCGCAAACCTCTCGCTACCCCCCTTGCTCCCAACGAGGAACGGAGGGGAAGCGCGGCGCGCGCCTCCTGCCCCAGCCCGCCACTCTCGCCCCCCCAACATCTCGAGCCCACCTCCTGCCCCAGGCAGCTGCCGCAGAGATATCACCCACCCATTCAGTAACCCACCCACTCAGTCACTGTCAGTCACCCACTCAGTCACTGTCAGTCACCCACTCAGTCACTGTCAGTCACCCACTCAGTCACTGTCAAGTCACCTACCCAGTCACTGTCACCCACTCAGTCACTGTCAGTCACCCACTCAGTCACTGTCAGTCACCCACTCAGTCACTGTCAGTCACCCACTCAGTCACTGTCAGTCACCCACTCAGTCACTGTCAGTCACCCACTCAGTCACTGTCAGTCACCCACCCAGTCACTGTCAGTCACCCACTCAGTCACTGTCACCCACTCAGTCACTGTCACCCACTCAGTCAGCCAGGCAAGCAGTCACCTGTCTTTTGTTGAAAATATAAAAATAAACATGTTGCATTGTAATGCTTTTTTCTGTAACAATAGGAAAAGAGTTAAGTAAAACAATAAGAAAAGAGTTAAGTAAAAGTTGCGCGCTAAAAAATATTTTTTCGTGGTAGGTGCGCTATGGGTTGGGGGAGGGGGGGTGCCCTGCTCCTTTCATTTGTCCTGGGCCCCATGATTTCTGTTGGCGGCCCTGCTCCCGCCCGCCACCGCAGCAGACAGCCCGCCCCACAGTAAGTCAGCAGCTGCCACCCACCCTCGTCACACACCGCACCCAAAGTCAGCCGCCACAGAGATACCCACTCGCTCCCGCAGCGCGCCGCTGCCCCCCCCGTCACTAGCCACCGCACAACTCAAAGGGAGCCGCCACCGGACAGCTCTGAAGGGGAGGGGGTGATCACAACCCTCCCGCCCCCCAGGGAGCCTCTGCCACCGGCGAGCTCTGAAGGGGGGTGGGGGGAAATCACTACCCTCCCGCCCCCTCAGTAAGCCACCGACGCTGAGCTCTGACGGGGGGGTGATTACAACCTGCCCCCCCCCTGCCCAGTGAGCCGCCACCGCCTAACTGTGAAGGGGGGGGAAGCCCAACCCTCTCGCCCGCCCCCCAAAAATTAAATCCCGGGCAACGCCGGGTATATCAGCTAGTAAATTATATATATATATGAGAGCAAGGTAGCTAAATGCTGTGACCTATGTGCTGCTGGCAATAATATAACTCCTAATGCAGTACCACTCAATCAATTACATGAAGGCATAACATAGCCTGGTAACCATCAGCAAGAAACAATAACAAAGTATACTTGCAAGTGATCATGTAATGTAAAACATTGAGAGTCCTGGAAAAGATCCTTGGGTGGTATAAGTTGCAAAATAGGATGTCCAGCAGAGGTTCACAATGAGGTATGGGGGGTCCTGGGGAAGTGCAAACAGACAAAAACACTGATGTACGTTTCGCACCCTTGCTTCATCCGGGGGCACAGCATTTAGCTACCTTACATAGGATTACAATTTGACCGGCCGGTCCATTATTGCTTAGCAGGTTACACAATTCTTTCTCCTTCTCTGCTTATCACTCTAGGTTTATGTGTGTACTTACAGACCACATAATAGTTACTATATTCTATGTTTACAGTAGGTCAGTTCTCATGTTGTAGGGGCACCTCGGGGACTGTTTTAATTTTATTTTTGTGTAAACCATGTTTTTTGAATAAATCAATTTAATTATCATTTTTGCTTGAGTGCTTTTATAGGGCCCTTTTTCTTTCTCTTTGTAGGTCTTCAGTATATATTTCTGTAGAGGTATCTGTAGCGTGTTAGCCGAGCTTAATATTCAAAAACTAATACACGATACCGTTCTGTGGCTAACAAAATGCTTTTATTTGTGCGAGCTTTCGAGATACACTGATCTGTTCTTCCGGCAGTGTTGCAATGAATAGGTAAGAGAGGTTTTTACTTAAAAACAGTGCATCCTGGAAAGTGACTGAAACCTATCCCTCCCCCTTTGCAGTATGCAATTTATGACTTAAGGTGTTAAATGGTC
>NC_134484.1:235078415-235088415 GCF_040206685.1 Ascaphus truei | reverse complement strand
AACTAAAAGACCATTTTATTCAAAAGATATATATATATATATATATAGGCACTGTACTGTGTATTTGTGTCATATGATGTAGCACTGAACTCTATCTGTGTTTCATGTTCTGTCTCTGGTTTTAAAGTTACCTAAATAGGTAATAAATATTAGCTTCTCTGAGGTAAACAGGGATCCACAAAGCTAATTGTACGCTAAAACAAAGTCCGTCAGGGCCCTCATTAGCATATGGCTGACATCAGAATAAAACACCCCGGCTCTAGCTGCCATACTTTAAGGCAGGGGTGTGCAAACTTCTTGCCTTGTGCCCCCTTACCGGCTGTCCCCCTCTGCTCGCGCCCCCCTTACCTGCTTTGAAGCGTCAAATTATGCCGCTGGGTTATGTGATGTTACGACACATGTCCCGCAGCGTTGTTTGATGCTGCTTTGCCATGGCGATGTGGCGTCAAATGCCGCTGCGGCGTTATGTGACATCACGGCACGTGAACCCGTGGCGTCATTTGGCCACGTTGCCATGGTGATGCGTCAACAAAGGCAAACGAATCCGGGTAAGTTCAATTGCAGAGGCCTCACGCGGCCCCCCGGCATGTAATTGAAGTGTCTTGGGGGAAGAGCGCGGGGCCTCTGCAACCACCGTGTCTCCCCCCCAAAAAAAACTCACGCACCCCCCAGTTTGCGCACCCCTGCTCTAAGGAATAGCACCTGCCTTTAAAAAAAATTATTTAAATGTTGTGTTAAACCCTTGGAAGCCATAGTGGCCACGAGAACATGAATTATGCATGCCTTCTTTGACACTATGGCTTCCCAAGGTTTAATACACAGGTCTTGGCTAAATAATTTGACCCAGGCCAGAGTATTCACTTTGGCTTCGTATATTGTTAAGGCAATATAGGAAGCCAAAGTGGGCCACTTCAGAACCCTGGACAAGGCCAAACAAATGTCTGCGACCTGGCGTTAAGTGCTGGAAACACAACACCAGGTATAACCATGACCTAAAATAACAGTGTTAAGTCCAGCGTTAACTTGAACAGCCTGCTGTAGATATGCTTTGGTTAGTCCACACCTCTTTTGTATGGCATTAACACTAATGGCTGTTAAAGTTAATGCCAGGCTGTCTAAACTGTAAGACAGGCTGTAAAGCAGTGTTGGTGAGCTATGGAAGATCACCGTTCACGCTTGAGATGTTAACGTCTCGTTAAGTCAATAACTTACCTTTGTCGATCTGTCGCATAATGGCAACAAAAGTATGTTGGGAGAGATGTAAGTGGTGGTGAAGTTCTGTAGCAGCTTAACGTAATAGCTAAGAAACTTACAACTTCTTCTCGTATAAATTTCCCTAGATGCATATTTTATAGGCCAAGGAGTAGCTTGTTGTCAAGAACACTGCCTTTGAAGCAGGTGAACTTTATTCAAATAGCAGTGTCAGCTTTACTTGTGACTTTGTGCTGCCCACTTTATTTCCCTGTGCCTTAGGCACCAGAATTAGAATGGAAGGTCTTCAGGTCAGGGACTGCTTGTGCCTGTAACATACTACCCACAGTGCTGTGCAGAATGTCAGTGCGATATAAGAAAAACAAATATTATTATGAAAGCACCGCTTTTATGTACTGTATTAGTATAACGTATGTGTTACTTTTTTAACATTTTGTATCTTACATTGTTTTGCCCTTTACTCCATTGTCTTGCACTAGCACCTCCAAATAGTTGAGATTTTTTTTTAAGTAGTCATAATAGTGTTAAAAACAACAAGCTCCAATTGTTTAATAATTTACAAAGTATGTAGTCTTGAGTAAAAAAATATTATAAAAATATCTACTGTCACGTACGGCAACCTGCATATAGGACATGGGTTAATACTGACGCTCGCAAGCACTCCCACTTTTCACCTCCGCATAGGTCCATCAAATGGACAATATCTCCTCTATAGGACAAGGATTAATACACAACCCGCAAGCTGCCCCACTCTTCACCTTCGCAAATGTCCTTCAAATGAGTTATATCTCTCCTAAATCGTCCCAATATACCACTGTCACGAACAGAACACAAGTGAGCACGTGTCTTAGATATGCAACCAGGGTTAATACACACGGCTACTATAGCCAACTCTGCTTTCTCCTCCGCAAGGTACCGCCAGTGAGTTAATATTAACCCCTACTTAATTGCAAATCATATCTATCCACTGCCACCGCCTGAGGTAGTTATGCAAGAGATGTCAAATTAATATTTGCCAGAGCCCCAGGTCCATGTTTATTAGGGAAAAAACTATGCACTTTAACACGCAAAAATCAGTCGTAGCAGAATCTGGCAGAAAACCTTAACAGTCTCTCATTACTTATTAGATGTATAGATGTATAGATGTATAGATGTATAGATGTATAGATGTATAGATGTATAGATGTATAGATGTATAGATGTATAGATGTATAGATGTATAGATGTATAGATGTATAGATGTATAGATGTATAGATGTATAGATGTATAGATGTATAGATGTATAGATACACTGAGTTAAGTTATGGTGAGTAAAAAAAGTGACAAAAACCCTCCACAGCAAAGCAAATATGCAAATGTAAATACAACTGTATGCTCATTTGCATGTCTTAGACAGGTCTGCAACCCCGCCTTTCCCCATTATCACCCAGCACACAGCACTTCCACTGCAGCAAAGGATTCTGGGAAATGACATGCAAATGAGCACACAGTGCCACTTTTTGCTTCAAAAACCATTTTTAACATGGTTCCCTATAGGCTTAAGCTTGCTGCATGGTCACAGCTTTGAGCACAGCCAGGGTTAAGATGCATAGCCAGCAAACCCACCATCTTAACCCTGGCTGTGCTCAAAGCTGTGACCATGCAGCAAGCTTAAGCCTATAGGGAGCCATATTTCTAAGCCCGTTCTTATTGTTGGCATCTACCAACACTACTGCCCTACTACAGTCACTACTACCCAAAGCCCCACTACAATCCCTGACATATATATATATATATATATATATATATATATATATATATATATATATATATATATACATACAGTGGTTGACAAATCACCAAAAAATCTACTCGCCACACAAAAAAATCTACTCGCCACCTAGTACCAAACGTGTACTGCTTGGGCCAATATTTACTCGCCCAGGGGTTAAATCCACTCGCCTGGGGCAAGCAAATGTATAGGTTTGTCGAACACTGTATATATATATATATATATATATATATATATATATATATATATATATATATATATATATTGTTCTTTTTTCCCCCTTTTTGCAGCTCTGCCTGCTGGCCCTTTATGTTGTATACTTTCCCTGCAGTTATTATTCCCAGTGCAGGTGAAATGGATACATTAGTTATGTTAGTTATGTTCTCTATCTCCTAGCCTCCTGGAAGTGGTTGCTATGACAACCCCTGTTGTTCCCCTGGCATAGTGGACTGTTCCATTACCCCCTGCCTGTATTCACAGTTTCCTCAGTCCGTAGACCCCCTACTTGCTGAAATACAGGCCCCGCTATGGGGTGCCGGTATCTCCTATGCATGAAAATGTCTTGTGTCACGTTAGCGGGACATTTCCATGCATAGGAGATACCGGCACCCCATAACGGGGCCTGTATCTCGGGAAGTAGGGGTCCCCGAACTTGAAATCAATGCAGTTCAGCTCTGGAGACCCCCTGCAATCGCCTGTGAGAGGCGCGCAGTTAGAGTGACTGATTCAGCCTCTTATTGCGCGTCTATTACAGAGAGGCAGACCCCGGTAGGACTCACACAGTAGGGACCCTGCTTTGTTAATCCGATGGGCCATTATAGTCTACCCCGGCAAAACTAGTGAGGATCACGGGCATATCTCGAGAATCCATTTCGAGATTTGTTCGAATAACGTCCGCTGCATCTGTACAATGTGTGATTTCAGAACGTGCCCCTCGGTGACACTGTTACAGATTTGTTACTTTTATTATGCAGAAGGGATGACATCTCATGATATTCTCATTTTTAATAAAGTCCTCTTGGTTTGATACCCTCTGTAGCTTTGAAGCTCGCTGTAAAACAACCATGTTTATAAACTTGTCACAGGGTCCATATTTTATTCCCATGTCTGCCCTTATCTGAACATTCAACCCATCTGGCCCTTTTAAGTGAGCCATACAGGATAGAACGCTGAATTAAGCTTTCTTTGCAGCCAAGCAAATCCTGGAACAAGCCTGGGCTTGTGATAAACCCAATATATACTGTATTTTTAACGTCAAAGTGAAGCTCATTAACCCCTTAAGCACCAAATGGATTAAACTACATAATACCTCGTGACATTATCATGACACCTACTGTAGAGCAAAAATTATCAAAATGAATAAAAAGTGTATCTGTGAAATTAACCAAAGCCCATGCACCTAAATGGGGAGGTTTATAACAAAAATAAGCCATGGTTATGAGACACCAATCAGATCCATCCCGTACCTTTGTGCTGAACAGTAATGTGTCCCAGCTGACTGCGGGGTGGGGGGGGATTCCAGCCAAGTATGAAAGTGCATAAGTGGTAAACCACGGGAAATTCTCCAGCCATACGCAGCTTCTTCTAGATTTTCACCTCTCTGGAACAAATATCAGATTGACAATGAGGTCCTCTGGCCCCAAATTCCAGCTGTACTGACCGTGTAAAAATAATTAAAGCAGTAATCCGTGATAGCCAATGATAATCACGTAGATCAAGTTAATGTCAATAAGGTTCTTTTTATGAGTCCACGCCAGGGATCTGCAACCTTTCAAGGAAGAAGAGCCATTTTATAAAAAAAATCTTTGTCCAAAATATACCAAGAGCCGCAACAGATGTATGAATATTACACCCCCACGAACACATATACTGTACACACACTAATACGGTAGGTTTATACTGTATAAGCATTAGCTTACGACAAACTTATTTTTTCCTTGCCCCAACTCTGATTCAAGTGTGTGGGGGAATAAATTGCATCTCACAATAAGTTCCTTTATTTATTTTTTTCCCCATTGTTTTTCTGTTCAAAACAGTTTGTACAAATTACGCGCAGGCACGCACGCACGCGCACACACACACACATATACTTTGGGCCTGACTCTCCCCTGTACTGTCCTGGGTTGCTGCTGCTGCTTTCCCTCAATGTGCTGGGAGGGGAGGGGGGGGGTGCTGCCGTTGGCTGGGTTTGCTGGGGGTGGGGTTGGGGGGGGCTGCACCGCTCCCCAGCTGCTGCCTCTCTCTTTTTGCTGTGAGAGGGGGAGAGCGGCCGGCACTGGTTGGGCCTCTGTTTGCCGCCCGGCATCTCCACAGCTGCTGGCATGCCTCCTAATTGTCTGCGTCGGCATCAGAGAGACCCGGCATGGGACAGTGCAGGGGGCAGCTGCTTAGAGCATTTGTCTGATGATATTATATCTAATTGTTGGATTGAAAACTCCACTCTTTCCAAGCATATCTGAAATGTTTATAGGTGAGCACTATAAAGTCTGAAACGAGAAGTATATCATTAGTCGAGTCACTAAATTCGAAATGTATGCACTTATAAGTGAAAAGGAGCAATAACCTTTACAGTGCTGTAAAGACATACCGGGTACAACTTGGACCCTGGCAGTTCCACACTCCACTTCTGGGGACTGGTCTCATCTTGTGAATGATCCTTGGAATTATCGCCAGACTCCCGGCAGTGTAAAGGTTAAAATTGGTGTGAAATAACACTAGGTCACGTTAAATATAGACACCACAGTCAATTCTTTTTATTCCATTACGGGTATGCATAACCACTAGTATTTTAATTGTACAATAGTTGGTTATGCGTTTGAACTTTAAATTTGAAAAGCTATTTAACAGATTAAAATTATGAGAGGGAAAAAAACAGAAAAGGTAACTATTGTGTTACCGAAGCTGTATATACAGTGTATGCAACTAATATATCTTTGATTCCTATTTTCAACAATTAGATTAAACAAGGGTCTGGTCTCTTGTTTATGTCATAGCTCAGAAACACATTATTATATATATTTGTATCTTTGTATATTTGTATCTAATCTAGCTAGCTATCCCATACACATTTTAAGTTATGGTGGGTGAAAAAGGCAACAAAAACCCTCCACCATTAGCATATAGCCAATTAAGAATATCACCTGTGAGCATATTCGCATGTCTTAGACAGGTCTGCAACCCTGCCTTTCACCATTATCACCTCGCATACAGTGCTCCCACTGCAGCAAGGGATTCTGGGAAATGACATGCAAATGAGCATACAATGTGTCACTTTTTGCCTTAAATCCATTTTACATGGAACCCATATAAGCAAATGCACTGAACAGCACTGTATGCTAGGTGATAGTGGTTGAAGGCAGGGTTGCAGACCAGTCTAAGACAAGTAAATGTGCTCACAAGTGATTATATATATATATATATATATATATATATATATATATATATATATATATATATATACATGCAGAGCCACAAATTGTGAAACTATGCCAACATGAAACACACTGGTATTGTTTTCCCTGAAAGATCCCTTAGCCTTGTGCCTTACTATAAAAGGAAGGATTTGGAAAGCTGTATTTGTTACTGCTAGAATTGACTTTCCAGCATTGCACCTCATCTAAAATATAAGCTTAGTTTATTGATATTCTAGTCTAATTGTGACCTTGTTCACCGATCTGTCTATCCAACTGTTAAATCCAATTGATCTACATGTGACTTCATCTCCCTGCAGCCTACTATGTCTTCTCCTTTTTTCTGTTCTTTTGAATATTTAACACACTCCGCTTTTGTACTTGTCTCTTAATTGCTAATTTTGTATCCCAGTGACAGGCTCATTCTGGCCTTTGTTATGCTGACAGCACACGCCTATCAGCACTAGTTGCACCTCTGGAAGAGTCTTAACAAGGCCATTGTGGATAGGGAGATCCATTCATTAGTAATTCATAATGGTGCCAAAACATTGCAAACTAATGCGAGGAAAAACGCTGACATATTAAGGGGCTTGTAAGTGGCTTTCATTCAGCAAGGGCACAAACGGCTAAGGGGACTATTCTAGTAGCCTTCATAAAATGTTTCGCTTAGCCTGTTACACCGCCAGTTTTGTCAGTGTAGTTAACATGGTATTCAGAAAGACTCTGAAGACCGGCGATAGCAAAATGCCCAAAACTGTTGAGGAGCAGCGATCTGATATTCACCTCTCTCAAAAGTTCTCTCCCGTGGATCTGCAGCGATCTGGCCCTTCTGCATAGAGAGCTGCACAGGGAGAGCCGCCTCTCCCTGCGCATATCTCGCCAGCGATCACAGGGTTTTAATAACAATTTTAATACTAGTGTACGTGAGCAGGGGGTCTACGGAGCAGAACCGTGTTGATTTTAATTCCGGGGACTCCCTGCTTCCTGAGATACAGGCCCCGTTATGGGGTCCCAGTATCTCCTATGCATTTAAATGTCCCGGTCACGTGACGTGAGACATTTAAATGCATAGGCGATACTGGCACCCCATAACGGGGGGGGAAAAACTGAAGAATTACATCAAAGGAAAAACTCCAAGGGACCGGAGTGCCAAAAACATGCTTGAATATCTTTGTGTGTCGTATGTGTGAAGGTTGTTATTTGACTTCATGCATATGAATGATACAATTTGAATTAAAACATAATTATGTGTATCTTTTATTTATAACTCGTCTTAGTAAATATAAATTATGCGTGTATTATGATGTTAGCCATATAGAGAAAATAATTCATTATATATGTATATAATGAAACGTCTGTATTTGCGTTGGTACACAGCAACTTTAATATGCGCTAGCAATGCACGCAGACTTTGTAGGGTATATGCCAAGCGGGAGGACAATTTTGATGAACTTTCTTGTTTTTTGGAGGGCGCACAGAAACATTTCTTTTTTTAGTGCATAACCATTTAAATGTTTCTGTCTAGCGCAGCCCATTTCTTTACACCAGCAGGAAATGGAATGTTTTGACAATGGCGCAAATTGAGACATGTCAGGTTAGTACTTACAGTGGCTGCACACAAGCACAATTTAAAATGAGATTTCCATGCGCCAATTTTGCACCAAACAATCTCCGCTTCGTACATTGGCCACATTGTGCTTTTAATGGGATTCCTTCTCTTTGGTAATAATGGCTCTGTTTGTGCATTGACTTTGCGTCAGGTTTGCAGCGGGTAGTCTTTAGTAAATAAACTTCCTAACTTTGAACACTTGTTTACTTTCCAAGCTTTAAGGAGGTATGGCACAAATTCTGCACCAAGCCTCTAAGTATGGCAAAAGTGATCAAAACTATGGCTGCCGTATGATTTATAGTGCATGTGAAAGGGTTGCAATGAAATGAAATCTCGGAACAATCTGCTGAACAGTTGAGTTTTCTTCTATACCACTTTATTTTTTTTATTCTTCCTAAATAACTCTGTTAGCCTTTTCATTGTTATGTATAATGCAACCTGTCAGCTTTTTTAAGGAAAGTTCTCTCCAGAGTATGGCCGCGCACTCAACCTTCAGCTTTGTTCTTATCATCTCGTCTTATTAATATTCACTGTTTGAGCCTCACAGGCTGCTGCAGACAGCACATTATGTAAACATTGCTATTGACAGAGGCCCAACCCAAGGTTCTCTTTGCCTTGTTGGATGTGTTTTGAGAATAATTAAATCAAATGCTTTGATGTGTTTTGCCACTGTGTCTTACTAATATTTTTCCATAACCGCACTGAAGGCAAAACAGCGGCATGTCATTTGCAGTTGAGTACTACGTCACTGTTCAAGCATCATTTCAAATAATCTGAAATGGAAATAAAATGAATCCGGGCAGATGCTTGCCCCGCTAAGCGTTAAATATCTGTGGATGAATCTAGCTCAAGAGTCCAGCCCCTTAGGGGGTTGAGCTGAATAGATCTACAGATTGCAAGGCCTCAATTGAGAGCAGGGCAGGCACCATCCAGAGGTGTGGGATCCCATGCTGCTAAATGTATTCACTGTAATAACACCTGCAGTGGATGCAATAAAGGATCCTGTTTTATATACCCCACCTAAGTTACAGTCTATTGGGTAGGAGTATGAAGTATAACTTTCACAGTGGGGACTGTCCCCAGCTACGCTGAAGCCTGCTGTGAATGGAGGCGCTGACACCCGAGAAGGGATCCAGAGTCACCAAGGAAAAGCATGTCCTGTTTCCCCTTACCATCGCGGACGCTCATCTCTCCTGGAACCTCACAGGTATTAAGCACCATGGCACCTGTAGCAAGATCTCCCAGAGGGGCGTGGGGGGTGGGGGGGAGGTGTTAGGGAGGAAGCAGTGTTACACTTTTCACTCATTGTAACAATGTATTTGTCACCATGTATTTCTCATCATAAGTCTATGCCCAGGACATACGTGAAAATGAGAGGTAACTCTCAATGTAGGACTTCCTGATAATGGATGATCCAGGGCACTTCGGATTTTATAGAATCTGCTATTCTGACACAATACATTTTTTGAAAAATCCGCAGTGCCCTGGATCATCCATTTTCATGCAAGCTTAGGATTTTTTAGACAGGTTTCTCTGAACCAGGGGCATCGGTAACTGCACGTATTTTTAGGATTTATTTGGTGTGCAGCATTACAACTTGTTGTTTACTTCCTGGTAGAACATTTTTTTATAAATAAATATAGTTCACTGTTCAAAGCTTATTCCAGAGGTATAAAGTACTCTCTGCAGGTTTGTAAACCAACAAGTGTCTGTAAGTACAATAGGTATTCTGTGGCCATGCACGACTAACACAGACTTGGTGGAACCGCAGGCATAAGCGTAAATGGATCCATGATAAAGTGCATAAAAAGCAATGTGGTGTACCATCGCCGGGATGCACTAAGCACCAATGCGGGGTAACCTCCCCAGCCCGGTAGGATGTTAACCACCATTACATTAAATGCCAGTTAGTGTTGGTACGGGGTGCAATATCCCTCATTGGCGCGTAGTGAATCTCCCCTGATTAGTGCTCATTTGCATGCACCCAGAATCCCTGG